>NW_027517549.1:0-42186 GCF_048772815.1 Callospermophilus lateralis | reverse complement strand
CGAAACTTGGACATCCAAGTTTGATTTTAGTACTGCTCATTATTTGAAAGTATCAGGAAGGTCGGAAAAAAAATATATGTTGTGATTTCAGGAGACTGTAGTTTTTTGGCAGCCTAACAACGCCTTTCATTGAATGAGTTATTCGCCAGCCTGTGCTTAAGGCTACATCAAGAGGAAACAAATCTTAGAGATAGAACGTAGAACTACTGTATTGTGTCAAGTTTCAAGAAGCTAGCACAAACCGTGTTTGATTTAGAGTTCGAACTGCATCTGTCAATATAGGAGAAAACAGAGTGAAACCTAAAAATTCAAACTGTTACTGCAAACGGATGCTTCAACGTAGGAGAACGAAACTTGGGCATCCAAGTGGGATTGGTGTACTGATCATTACTTGAAAGTATCATGAAGATTGGATGAAAAAATGTATGTTGAGATTTCAGGAGACTCTAGTTTTTGGAATTTTTGCAACCCCTTTCAATATTAGTGTTATTCGCGAGTCCCTGTATTAGGCTACATCAAGAGGAAACAAACGTTAGAGATAGAACGTAGAACTACTGTATTGTGTCACGTTTCAAGAAGCTAGCACAAACCGTGTTTGATTTAGAGTTCGAACTGCATCTGTCAATATAGGAGAAAACAGATTGAAACCTAAAAATTCAAACTGTTACTGCAAACGGATGCTTCAACGTAGGAGAACGAAACTTGGACATCCAAGTTTGATTGGAGTACTGCTCATTATTTGAAAGTATCAGGAAGGTCGGAAAAAAAATATATGTTGTGATTTCAGGAGACTGTAGTTTTTTTGGCAGCCTAACAACGCCTTTCATTGAATGAGTTATTCGCCAGCCTGTGCTTAAGGCTACATCAAGAGGAAACAAACCTTAGAGATAGAACGTAGAACTACTGTATTGTGTCAAGTTTCAAGAAGCTAGCATAAACCGTGTTTGATTTAGAGTTCGAACTGCATCTGTCAATATAGGAGAAAACAGAGTGAAACCTAAAAATTCAAACTGTTACTGCAAACGGATGCTTCAACGTAGGAGAACGAAACTTGGGCATCCAAGTGGGATTGGTGTACTGATCATTACTTGAAAGTATCATGAAGATTGGATGAAAAAATGTATGTTGTGATTTCAGGAGACTGTAGTTTTTTGGCAGCCTAAAAACGCCTTTCATTGAATGAGTTATTCGCCAGCCTGTGCTTAAGGCTACATCAAGAGGAAACAAACCTTAGAGATAGAACGTAGAACTACTGTATTGTGTCACGTTTCAAGAAGCTAGCACAAACCGTGTTTGATTTAGAGTTCTAACTGCATCTGTCAATATAGAAGAAAACACAGTGAAACCTAAAAATTCAAACTGTTACTGCAAACGGATGCTTCAACGTAGGAGAACGAAACTTGGACATCCAAGTTTGATTGGAGTACTGCTCATTATTTGAAAGTATCAGGAAGGTCGGAAAAAAAATATATGTTGTGATTTCAGGAGACTGTAGTTTTTTGGCAGCCTAACAACGCCTTTCATTGAATGAGTTATTCGCCAGCCTGTGCTTAAGGCTACATAAAGAGGAAACAAACCTTAGAGATAGAACGTAGAACTACTGTATTGTGTCACGTTTCAAGAAGCTAGCACAAACCGTGTTTGATTTAGAGTTCGAACTGCATCTGTCAATATAGGAGAAAACAGAGTGAAACCTAAAAATTCAAACTGTTACTGCAAACGGATGCTTCAACGTAGGAGAACGAAACTTGGGCATCCAAGTGGGATTGGTGTACTGATCATTACTTGTAAGTATCATGAAGATTGGATGAAAAAATGTATGTTGTGATTTCAGGAGACTGTAGTTTTTTGGCAGCCTAACAACGCCTTTCATTGAATGAGTTATTCGCCAGCCTGTGCTTAAGGCTACATCAAGAGGAAACAAACCTTAGAGATAGAACGTAGAACTACTGTATTGTGTCACGTTTCAAGAAGCTAGCACAAACCGTGTTTGATTTAGAGTTCGAACTGCATCTGTCAATATAGGAGAAAACAGAGTGAAACCTAAAAATTCAAACTGTTACTGCAAACGGATGCTTCAACGTAGGAGAACGAAACTTGGGCATCCAAGTGGGATTGGTGTACTGATCATTACTTGAAAGTATCATGAAGATTGGATGAAAAAATGTATGTTGTGATTTCAGGAGACTGTAGTTTTTTGGCAGCCTAACAACGCCTTTCATTGAATGAGTTATTCGCCAGCCTGTGCTTAAGGCTACATCAAGAGGAAACAAACCTTAGAGATAGAACGTAGAACTACTGTATTGTGTCAAGTTTCAAGAAGCTAGCACAAACCGTGTTTGATTTAGAGTTCGAACTGCATCTGTCAATATAGGAGAAAACAGAGTGAAACCTAAAAATTCAAACTGTTACTGCAAACGGATGCTTCAACGTAGGAGAACGAAACTTGGGCATCCAAGAGGGATTGGTGTACTGATCATTACTTGAAAGTATCATGAATTGGATGAAAAAATGTATGTTGTGATTTCAGGAGACTGTAGTTTTTTGGCAGCCTAACAATGACTTTCATTGAATGAGTTATTCGCCAGCCTGTGCTTAAGGCTACATCAAGAGGAAACAAACCTTAGAGATAGAACGTAGAACTACTGTATTGTGTCACGTTTCAAGAAGCTAGCACAAACCGTGTTTGATTTAGAGTTCGAACTGCATCTGTCAATATAGGAGAAAACAGAGTGAAACCTAAAAATTCAAACTGTTACTGCAAACGGATGCTTCAACGTAGGAGAACGAAACTTGGGCATCCAAGTGGGATTGGTGTACTGATCATTACTTGAAAGTATCATGAAGATTGGATGAAAAAATGTATGTTGTGATTTCAGGAGACTGTAGTTTTTTGGCAGCCTAACAACGCCTTTCATTGAATGAGTTATTCGCCAGGCTGTGCTTAAGGCTACATCAAGAGAAAACAAACCTTAGAGATAGAACGTAGAACTACTGTATTGTGTCAAGTTTCAAGAAGCTAGCACAAACCGTGTTTGATTTAGAGTTCGAAATGCATCTGTCAATATAGGAGAAAACAGAGTGAAACCTAAAAATTCAAACTGTTACTGCAAACGGATGCTTCAACGTAGGAGAACGAAACTTGGGCATCCAAGTGGGATTGGTGTACTGATCATTACTTGAAAGTATCATGAAGATTGGATGAAAAAATGTATGTTGTGATTTCAGGAGACTGTAGTTTTTTGGCAGCCTAACAACGCCTTTCATTGAATGAGTTATTCGCCAGCCTGTGCTTAAGGCTACATCAAGAGGAAACAAATCTTAGAGATAGAACGTAGAACTACTGTATTGTGTCAAGTTTCAAGAAGCTAGCACAAACCGTGTTTGATTTAGAGTTCGAACTGCATCTGTCAATATAGGAGAAAACAGAGTGAAACCTAAAAATTCAAACTGTTACTGCAAACGGATGCTTCAACGTAGGAGAACGAAACTTGGGCATCCTAGTGGGATTGGTGTACTGATCATTACTTGAAAGTATCATGAAGATTGGATGAAAAAATGTATGTTGAGATTTCAGGAGACTCTAGTTTTTGGAAGTTTGGCAACCCCTTTCAATATTAGTGTTATTCGCGAGTCCCTGTATTAGGCTACATCAAGAGGAAACAAACCTTAGAGATAGAACGTAGAACTACTGTATTGTGTCACGTTTCAAGAAGCTAGCACAAACCGTGTTTGATTTAGAGTTCGAACTGCATCTGTCAATATAGAAGAAAACAGAGTGAAACCTAAAAATTCAAACTGTTACTGCAAACGGATGCTTCAACGTAGGAGAACGAAACTTGGACATCCAAGTTTGATTGGAGTACTGCTCATTATTTGAAAGTATCAGGAAGGTCGGAAAAAAAATATATGTTGTGATTTCAGGAGACTGTAGTTTTTTGGCAGCCTAACAACGCCTTTCATTGAATGAGTTATTCGCCAGCCTGTGCTTAAGGCTACATCAAGAGGAAACAAACCTTAGAGATAGAACGTAGAACTACTGTATTGTGTCAAGTTTCAAGAAGCTAGCACAAACCGTGTTTGATTTAGAGTTCGAACTGCATCTGTCAATATAGGAGAAAACAGAGTGAAACCTAAAAATTCAAACTGTTACTGCAAACGGATGCTTCAACGTAGGAGAACGAAACTTGGGCATCCAAGTGGGATTGGTGTACTGATCATTACTTGAAAGTATCATGAAGATTGGATGAAAAAATGTATGCTGTGATTTCAGGAGACTGTAGTTTTTTGGCAGCCTAACAACGCCTTTCATTGAATGAGTTATTCGCCAGCCTGTGCTTAAGGCTACATCAAGAGGAAACAAACCTTAGAGATAGAACGTAGAACTACTGTATTGTGTCACGTTTCAAGAAGCTAGCACAAACCGTGTTTGATTTAGAGTTCTAACTGCATCTGTCAATATAGAAGAAAACGCAGTGAAACCTAAAAATTCAAACTGTTACTGCAAACGGATGCTTCAACGTAGGAGAACGAAACTTGGACATCCAAGTTTGATTGGAGTACTGCTCATTATTTGAAAGTATCAGGAAGGTCGGAAAAAAAATATATGTTGTGATTTCAGGAGACTGTAGTTTTTTGGCAGCCTAACAACGCCTTTCATTGAATGAGTTATTCGCCAGCATGTGCTTAAGGCTACATCAAGAGGAAACAAACCTTAGAGATAGAACGTAGAACTACTGTATTGTGTCACGTTTCAAGAAGCTAGCACAAACCGTGTTTGATTTAGAGTTCGAACTGCGTCTGGCAATATAGGAGAAAACAGAGTGAAACCTAAAAATTCAAACTGTTACTGCAAACGGATGCTTCAACGTAGGAGAACGAAACTTGGGCATCCAAGTGGGATTGGTGTACTGATCATTACTTGTAAGTATCATGAAGATTGGATGAAAAAATGTATGTTGTGATTTCAGGAGACTGTAGTTTTTTGGCAGCCTAACAACGCCTTTCTTTGAATGAGTTATTCGCCAGCCTGTGCTTAAGGCTACATCAAGAGGAAACAAATCTTAGAGATAGAACGTAGAACTACTGTATTGTGTCAAGTTTCAAGAAGCTAGCACAAACCGTGTTTGATTTAGAGTTCGAACTGCATCTGTCAATATAGGAGAAAACGCAGTGAAACCTAAAAATTCAAACTGTTACTGCAAACGGATGCTTCAACGTAGGAGAACGAAACTTGGGCATCCAAGTGGGATTGGTGTACTGATCATTACTTGAAAGTATCATGAAGATTGGATGAAAAAATGTATGTTGTGATTTCAGGAGACTGTAGTTTTTTGGCAGCCTAACAACGCCTTTCATTGAATGAGTTATTCGCCAGCCTGTGCTTAAGGCTACATCAAGAGGAAACAAACCTTAGAGATAGAACGTAGAACTACTGTATTGTGTCACGTTTCAAGAAGCTAGCATAAACCGTGTTTGATTTAGAGTTCGAACTGCATCTGTCAATATAGGAGAAAACAGAGTGAAACCTAAAAATTCAAACTGTTACTGCAAACGGATGCTTCAACGTAGGAGAATGATACTTGGGCATCCAAGTGGGATTGCTGTACTGATCATTACTTGAAAGTATCATGAAGATTGGATGAAAAAAATGTATGTTGAGATTTCAGGAGACTCTAGTTTTTGGAAGTTTGGCAATCCGTTTCAATATAAGTGTTATTCGCGAGTCCCTGTATTAGGCTACATCAAGAGGAAACAAACCTTAGAGATAGAACGTAGAACTACTGTATTGTGTCACGTTTCAAGAAGCTAGCACAAACCGTGTTTGATTTAGAGTTCTAACTGCATCTGTCAATATAGAAGAAAACGCAGTGAAACCTAAAAATTCAAACTGTTACTGCAAACGGATGCTTCAACGTAGGAGAACGAAACTTTTGCATCCAAGTGGGATTGGTGTACTGATCATTACTTGAAAGTATCATGAAGATTGGATGAAAAAATGTATGTTGTGATTTCAGGAGACTGTAGTTTTTTGGCAGCCTAACAACGCCTTTCATTGAATGAGTTATTCGCCAGCCTGTGCTTAAGGCTACATCAAGAGGAAACAAACCTTAGAGATAGAACGTAGAACTACTGTATTGTGTCAAGTTTCAAGAAGCTAGCACAAACCGTGTTTGATTTAGAGTTCGAACTGCATCTGTCAATATAGGAGAAAACAGAGTGAAACCTAAAAATTCAAACTGTTACTGCAAACGGATGCTTCAACGTAGGAGAACGAAACTTGGGCATCCAAGTGGGATTGGTGTACTGATCATTACTTGAAAGTATCATGAAGATTGGATGAAAAAATGTATGTTGTGATTTCAGGAGACTGTAATTTTTTGGCAGCCTAACAACGCCTTTCATTGAATGAGTTATTCGCCAGCCTGTGCTTAAGGCTACATCAAGAGGAAACAAATCTTAGAGATAGAACGTAGAACTACTGTATTGTGTCAAGTTTCAAGAAGCTAGCACAAACCGTGTTTGATTTAGAGTTCGAACTGCATCTGTCAATATAGGAGAAAACAGAGTGAAACCTAAAAATTCAAACTGTTACTGCAAACGGATGCTTCAACGTAGGAGAACGAAACTTGGGCATCCAAGTGGGATTGGTGTACTGATCATTACTTGAAAGTATCATGAAGATTGGATGAAAAAATGTATGTTGAGATTTCAGGAGACTCTAGTTTTTGGAAGTTTGGCAACCCCTTTCAATATAAGTGTTATTCGCGAGTCCCTGTATTAGGCTACATCAAGAGGAAACAAACCTTAGAGATAGAACGTAGAACTACTGTATTGTGTCACGTTTCAAGAAGCTAGCACAAACCGTGTTTGATTTAGAGTTCGAACTGCATCTGTCAATATAGAAGAAAACAGAGTGAAACCTAAAAATTCAAACTGTTACTGCAAACGGATGCTTCAACGTAGGAGAACGAAACTTGGACATCCAAGTTTGATTGGAGTACTGCTCATTATTTGAAAGTATCTGGAAGGTCGGAAAAAAAATATATGTTGTGATTTCAGGAGACTGTAGTTTTTTGGCAGCCTAACAACGCCTTTCATTGAATGAGTTATTCGCCAGCCTGTGCTTAAGGCTACATCAAGAGGAAACAAACCTTAGAGATAGAACGTAGAACTACTGTATTGTGTCAAGTTTCAAGAAGCTAGCACAAACCGTGTTTGATTTAGAGTTCGAACTGCATCTGTCAATATAGGAGAAAACAGAGTGAAACCTAAAAATTCAAACTGTTACTGCAAACGGATGCTTCAACGTAGGAGAACGAAACTTGGGCATCCAAGTGGGATTGGTGTACTGATCATTACTTGAAAGTATCATGAAGATTGGATGAAAAAATGTATGCTGTGATTTCAGGAGACTGTAGTTTTTTGGCAGCATAACAACGCCTTTCATTGAATGAGTTATTCGCCAGCCTGTGCTTAAGGCTACATCAAGACTAAACAAACCTTAGAGATAGAACGTAGAACTACTGTATTGTGTCACGTTTCAAGAAGCTAGCACAAACCGTGTTTGATTTAGAGTTCTAACTGCATCTGTCAATATAGAAGAAAACGCAGTGAAACCTAAAAATTCAAACTGTTACTGCAAACGGATGCTTCAACGTAGGAGAACGAAACTTGGACATCCAAGTTTGATTGGAGTACTGCTCATTATTTGAAAGTATCAGGAAGGTCGGAAAAAAAATATATGTTGTGATTTCAGGAGACTGTAATTTTTTGGCAGCCTAACAACGCCTTTCATTGAATGAGTTATTCGCCAGCCTGTGCTTAAGGCTACATCAAGAGGAAACAAACCTTAGAGATAGAACGTAGAACTACTGTATTGTGTCAAGTTTCAAGAAGCTAGCACAAACCGTGTTTGATTTAGAGTTCGAACTGCATCTGTCAATATAGGAGAAAACAGAGTGAAACCTAAAAATTCAAACTGTTACTGCAAACGGATGCTTCAACGTAGGAGAACGAAACTTGGGCATCCAAGTGGGATTGGTGTACTGATCATTACTTGAAAGTATCATGAAGATTGGATGAAAAAATGTATGTTGTGATTTCAGGAGACTGTAGTTTTTTGGCAGCCTAACAACGCCTTTCATTGAATGAGTTATTCGCCAGCCTGTGCTTAAGGCTACATCAAGAGGAAACAAACCTTAGAGATAGAACGTAGAACTACTGTATTGTGTCAAGTTTCAAGAAGCTAGCACAAACCGTGTTTGATTTAGAGTTCGAACTGCATCTGTCAATATAGGAGAAAACTGAGTGAAACCTAAAAATTCAAACTGTTACTGCAAACGGATGCTTCAACGTAGGAGAACGATACTTGGGCATCCAAGTGGGATTGGTGTACTGATCATTACTTGAAAGTATCATGAAGATTGGATGAAAAAAATGTATGTTGAGATTTCAGGAGACTCTAGTTTTTGGAAGTTTGGCAATCCCTTTCAATATAAGTGTTATTCGCGAGTCCCTGTATTAGGCTACATCAAGAGGAAACAAACCTTAGAGATAGAACGTAGAACTACTGTATTGTGTCACGTTTCAAGAAGCTAGCACAAACCGTGTTTGATTTAGAGTTCTAACTGCATCTGTCCATATAGAAGAAAACGCAGTGAAACCTAAAAATTCAAACTGTTACTGCAAACGGATGCTTCAACGTAGGAGAACGAAACTTGGACATCCAAGTTTGATTGGAGTACTGCTCATTATTTGAAAGTATCAGGAAGGTCGGAAAAAAAATATATGTTGTGATTTCAGGAGACTGTAGTTTTTTGGCAGCCTAACAACGCCTTTCATTGAATGAGTTATTCGCCAGCCTGTGCTTAAGGCTACATCAAGAGGAAACAAACCTTAGAGATAGAACGTAGAACTACTGTATTGTGTCAAGTTTCAAGAAGCTAGCACAAACCGTGTTTGATTTAGAGTTCGAACTGCATCTGTCAATATAGGAGAAAACAGAGTGAAACCTAAAAATTCAAACTGTTACTGCAAACGGATGCTTCAACGTAGGAGAACGATACTTGGGCATCCAAGTGGGATTGGTGTACTGATCATTACTTGAAAGTATCATGAAGATTGGATGAAAAAATGTATGTTGAGATTTCAGGAGACTCTAGTTTTTGGAAGTTTGGCAACCCCTTTCAATATAAGTGTTATTCGCGAGTCCCTGTATTAGGCTACATCAAGAGGAAACAAACCTTAGAGATAGAACGTAGAACTACTGTATTGTGTCACGTTTCAAGAAGCTAGCACAAACCGTGTTTGATTTAGAGTTCTAACTGCATCTGTCAATATAGAAGAAAACAGAGTGAAACCTAAAAATTCAAACTGTTACTGCAAACGGATGCTTCAACGTAGGAGAACGAAACTTGGACATCCAAGTTTGATTGGAGTACTGCTCATTATTTGAAAGTATCAGGAAGGTCGGAAAAAAAATATATGTTGTGATTTCAGGAGACTGTAGTTTTTTGGCAGCCTAACAACGCCTTTCATTGAATGAGTTATTCGCCAGCCTGTGCTTAAGGCTACATCAAGAGGAAACAAACCTTAGAGATAGAACGTAGAACTACTGTATTGTGTCACGTTTCAAGAAGCTAGCACAAACCGTGTTTGATTTAGAGTTCGAACTGCATCTGTCAATATAGGAGAAAACAGAGTGAAACCTAAAAATTCAAACTGTTACTGCAAACGGATGCTTCAACGTAGGAGAACGAAACTTGGGCATCCAAGTGGGATTGGTGTACTGATCATTACTTGAAAGTATCATGAAGATTGGATGAAAAAATGTATGTTGTGATTTCAGGAGACTGTAGTTTTTTGGCAGCCTAACAACGCCTTTCATTGAATGAGTTATTCGCCAGCCTGTGCTTAAGGCTACATCAAGAGGAAACAAATCTTAGAGATAGAACGTAGAACTACTGTATTGTGTCAAGTTTCAAGAAGCTAGCACAAACCGTGTTTGATTTAGAGTTCGAACTGCATCTGTCAATATAGGAGAAAACGCAGTGAAACCTAAAAATTCAAACTGTTACTGCAAACGGATGCTTCAACGTAGGAGAACGAAACTTGGGCATCCAAGTGGGATTGGTGTACTGATCATTACTTGAAAGTATCATGAAGATTGGATGAAAAAATGTATGTTGTGATTTCAGGAGACTGTAGTTTTTTGGCAGCCTAACAACGCCTTTCATTGAATGAGTTATTCGCCAGCCTGTGCTTAAGGCTACATCAAGAGGAAACAAACCTTAGAGATAGAACGTAGAACTACTGTATTGTGTCAAGTTTCAAGAAGCTAGCACAAACCGTGTTTGATTTAGAGTTCGAACTGCATCTGTCAATATAGGAGAAAACAGAGTGAAACCTAAAAATTCAAACTGTTACTGCAAACGGATGCTTCAACGTAGGAGAACGATACTTGGGCATCCAAGTGGGATTGCTGTACTGATCATTACTTGAAAGTATCATGAAGATTGGATGAAAAAAATGTATGTTGAGATTTCAGGAGACTCTAGTTTTTGGAAGTTTGGCAATCCGTTTCAATGTAAGTGTTATTCGCGAGTCCCTGTATTAGGCTACATCAAGAGGAAACAAACCTTAGAGATAGAACGTAGAACTACTGTATTGTGTCACGTTTCAAGAAGCTAGCACAAACTGTGTTTGATTTAGAGTTCTAACTGCATCTGTCAATATAGAAGAAAACGCAGTGAAACCTAAAAATTCAAACTGTTACTGCAAACGGTTGCTTCAACGTAGGAGAACGAAACTTGGACATCCATGTTTGATTGGAGTACTGCTCATTATTTGAAAGTATCATTAAGGTCGGAAAAAAAATATATGTTGTGATTTCAGGAGACTGTAGTTTTTTGGCAGCCTAACAATGCCTTTCATTGAATGAGTTATTCGCCAGCCTGTGCTTAAGGCTACATCAAGAGGAAACAAACCTTAGAGATAGAACGTAGAACTACTGTATTGTGTCAAGTTTCAAGAAGCTAGCACAAACCGTGTTTGATTTAGAGTTCGAACTGCATCTGTCAATATAGGAGAAAACAGAGTGAAACCTAAAAATTCAAACTGTTACTGCAAACGGATGCTTCAACGTAGGAGAACGAAACTTGGGCATCCAAGTGGGATTGGTTTACTGATCATTACTTGAAAGTATCATGAAGATTGGATGAAAAAATGTATGTTGTGATTTCAGGAGACTGTAGTTTTTTGGCAGCCTAACAACGCCTTTCATTGAATGAGTTATTCGCCAGCCTGTGCTTAAGGCTACATCAAGAGGAAACAAACCTTAGAGATAGAACGTAGAACTACTGTATTGTGTCACGTTTCAAGAAGCTAGCACAAACCGTGTTTGATTTAGAGTTCGAACTGCATCTGTCAATATAGGAGAAAACAGAGTGAAACCTAAAAATTCAAACTGTTACTGCAAACGGATGCTTCAACGTAGGAGAACGAAACTTGGGCATCCAAGTGGGATTGGTGTACTGATCATTACTTGAAAGTATCATGAAGATTGGATGAAAAAATGTATGTTGTGATTTCAGGAGACTGTAGTTTTTTGGCAGCCTAACAACGCCTTTCATTGAATGAGTTATTCGCCAGCCTGTGCGTAAGGCTACATCAAGAGGAAACAAACCTTAGAGATAGAACGTAGAACTACTGTATTGTGTCAAGTTTCAAGAAGCTAGCACAAACCGTGTTTGATTTAGAGTTCGAACTGCATCTGTCAATATAGGAGAAAACAGAGTGAAACCTAAAAATTCAAACTGTTACTGCAAACGGATGCTTCAACGTAGGAGAACGAAACTTTTGCATCCAAGTGGGATTGGTGTACTGATCATTACTTGAAAGTATCATGAAGATTGGATGAAAAAATGTATGTTGTGATTTCAGGAGACTGTAGTTTTTTGGCAGCCTAACAACGCCTTTCATTGAATGAGTTATTCGCCAGCCTGTGCTTAAGGCTACATCAAGAGGAAACAAACCTTAGAGATAGAACGTAGAACTACTGTATTGTGTCAAGTTTCAAGAAGCTAGCACAAACCGTGTTTGATTTAGAGTTCGAACTGCATCTGTCAATATAGGAGAAAACTGAGTGAAACCTAAAAATTCAAACTGTTACTGCAAACGGATGCTTCAACGTAGGAGAACGATACTTGGGCATCCAAGTGGGATTGGTGTACTGATCATTACTTGAAAGTATCATGAAGACTGGATGAAAAAAATGTATGTTGAGATTTCAGGAGACTCTAGTTTTTGGAAGTTTGGCAATCCCTTTCAATATAAGTGTTATTCGCGAGTCCCTGTATTAGGCTACATCAAGAGGAAACAAACCTTAGAGATAGAAGGTAGAACTACTGTATTGTGTCACGTTTCAAGAAGCTAGCACAAACCGTGTTTGATTTAGAGTTCTAACTGCATCTGTCAATATAGAAGAAAACGCAGTGAAACCTAAAAATTCAAACTGTTACTGCAAACGGATGCTTCAACGTAGGAGAACGAAACTTGGACATCCAAGTTTGATTGGAGTACTGCTCATTATTTGAAAGTATCAGGAAGGTCGGAAAAAAAATATATGTTGTGATTTCAGGAGACTGTAGTTTTTTGGCAGCCTAACAACGCCTTTCATTGAATGAGTTATTCGCCAGCCTGTGCTTAAGGCTACATCAAGAGGAAACAAACCTTAGAGATAGAACGTAGAACTACTGTATTGTGTCAAGTTTCAAGAAGCTAGCACAAACCGTGTTTGATTTAGAGTTCGAACTGCATCTGTCAATATAGGAGAAAACAGAGTGAAACCTAAAAATTCAAACTGTTACTGCAAACGGATGCTTCAACGTAGGAGAACGATACTTGGGCATCCAAGTGGGATTGGTGTACTGATCATTACTTGAAAGTATCATGAAGATTGGATGAAAAAATGTATGTTGAGATTTCAGGAGACTCTAGTTTTTGGAAGTTTGGCAACCCCTTTCAATATAAGTGTTATTCGCGAGTCCCTGTATTAGGCTACATCAAGAGGAAACAAACCTTAGAGATAGAACGTAGAACTACTGTATTGTGTCACGTTTCAAGAAGCTAGCACAAACCGTGTTTGATTTAGAGTTCTAACTGCATCTGTCAATATAGAAGAAAACAGAGTGAAACCTAAAAATTCAAACTGTTACTGCAAACGGATGCTTCAACGTAGGAGAACGAAACTTGGACATCCAAGTTTGATTGGAGTACTGCTCATTATTTGAAAGTATCAGGAAGGTCGGAAAAAAAATGTATGTTGTGATTTCAGGAGACTGTAGTTTTTTGGCAGCCTAACAACGCCTTTCATTGAATGAGTTATTCGCCAGCCTGTGCTTAAGGCTACATCAAGAGGAAACAAACCTTAGAGATAGAACGTAGAACTACTGTATTGTGTCAAGTTTCAAGAAGCTAGCACAAACCGTGTTTGATTTAGAGTTCGAACTGCATCTGTCAATATAGGAGAAAACAGAGTGAAACCTAAAAATTCAAACTGTTACTGCAAACGGATGCTTCAACGTAGGAGAACGAAACTTGGGCATCCAAGTGGGATTGGTGTACTGATCATTACTTGAAAGTATCATGAAGATTGGATGAAAAAATGTATGTTGTGATTTCAGGAGACTGTAGTTTTTTGGCAGCCTAACAACGCCTTTCATTGAATGAGTTATTCGCCAGCCTGTGCTTAAGGCTACATCAAGAGGAAACAAATCTTAGAGATAGAACGTAGAACTACTGTATTGTGTCAAGTTTCAAGAAGCTAGCACAAACCGTGTTTGATTTAGAGTTCGAACTGCATCTGTCAATATAGGAGAAAACAGAGTGAAACCTAAAAATTCAAACTGTTACTGCAAACGGATGCTTCAACGTAGGAGAACGATACTTGGGCATCCAAGTGGGATTGCTGTACTGATCATTACTTGAAAGTATCATGAAGATTGGATGAAAAAAATGTATGTTGAGATTTCAGGAGACTCTAGTTTTTGGAAGTTTGGCAATCCGTTTCAATATAAGTGTTATTCGCGAGTCCCTGTATTAGGCTACATCAAGAGGAAACAAACCTTAGAGATAGAACGTAGAACTACTGTATTGTGTCACGTTTCAAGAAGCTAGCACAAACCGTGTTTGATTTAGAGTTCTAACTGCATCTGTCAATATAGAAGAAAACGCAGTGAAACCTAAAAATTCAAACTGTTACTGCAAACGGATGCTTCAACGTAGGAGAACGAAACTTGGACATCCATGTTTGATTGGAGTACTGCTCATTATTTGAAAGTATCAGGAAGGTCGGAAAAAAAATATATGTTGTGATTTCAGGAGACTGTAGTTTTTTGGCAGCCTAACAATGCCTTTCATTGAATGAGTTATTCGCCAGCCTGTGCTTAAGGCTACATCAAGAGGAAACAAACCTTAGAGATAGAACGTAGAACTAATGTATTGTGTCAAGTTTCAAGAAGCTAGCACAAACCGTGTTTGATTTAGAGTTCGAACTGCATCTGTCAATATAGGAGAAAACAGAGTGAAACCTAAAAATTCAAACTTTACTGCAAACGGATGCTTCAACGTAGGAGAACGAAACTTGGGCATCCAAGTGGGATTGGTTTACTGATCATTACTTGAAAGTATCATGAAGATTGGATGAAAAAATGTATGTTGTGATTTCAGGAGACTGTAGTTTTTTGGCAGCCTAACAACGCCTTTCATTGAATGAGTTATTCGCCAGCCTGTGCTTAAGGCTACATCAAGAGGAAACAAACCTTAGAGATAGAACGTAGAACTACTGTATTGTGTCACGTTTCAAGAAGCTAGCACAAACCGTGTTTGATTTAGAGTTCGAACTGCATCTGTCAATATAGGAGAAAACAGAGTGAAACCTAAAAATTCAAACTGTTACTGCAAACGGATGCTTCAACGTAGGAGAACGAAACTTGGGCATCCAAGTGGGATTGGTGTACTGATCATTACTTGAAAGTATCATGAAGATTGGATGAAAAAATGTATGTTGTGATTTCAGGAGACTGTAGTTTTTTGGCAGCCTAACAACGCCTTTCATTGAATGAGTTATTCGCCAGCCTGTGCGTAAGGCTACATCAAGAGGAAACAAACCTTAGAGATAGAACGTAGAACTACTGTATTGTGTCAAGTTTCAAGAAGCTAGCACAAACCGTGTTTGATTTAGAGTTCGAAATGCATCTGTCAATATAGGAGAAAACAGAGTGAAACCTAAAAATTCAAACGGTTACTGCAAACGGATGCTTCAACGTAGGAGAACGAAACTTGGGCATCCAAGTGGGATTGGTGTACTGATCATTACTTGAAAGTATCATGAAGATTGGATGAAAAAATGTATGTTGTGATTTCAGGAGACTTTAGTTTTTTGGCAGCCTAACAACGCCTTTCATTGAATGAGTTATTCGCCAGCCTGTGCTTAAGGCTACATCAAGAGGAAACAAACCTTAGAGATAGAACGTAGAACTACTGTATTGTGTCAAGTTTCAAGAAGCTAGCACAAACCGTGTTTGATTTAGAGTTCGAACTGCATCTGTCAATATAGGAGAAAACAGAGTGAAACCTAAAAATTCAAACTGTTACTGCAAACGGATGCTTCAACGTAGGAGAACGAAACTTGGGCATCCAAGTGGGATTGGTGTACTGATCATTACTTGAAAGTATCATGAAGATTGGATGAAAAAATGTATGTTGAGATTTCAGGAGACTCTAGTTTTTGGAAGTTTGGCAACCCCTTTCAATATAAGTGTTATTCGCGAGTCCCTGTATTAGGCTACATCAAGAGGAAACAAACCTTAGAGATAGAACGTAGAACTACTGTATTGTGTCACGTTTCAAGAAGCTAGCACAAACCGTGTTTGATTTAGAGTTCGAACTGCATCTGTCAATATAGAAGAAAACAGAGTGAAACCTAAAAATTCAAACTGTTACTGCAAACGGATGCTTCAACGTAGGAGAACGAAACTTGGACATCCAAGTTTGATTGGAGTACTGCTCATTATTTGAAAGTATCAGGAAGGTCGGAAAAAAAATATATGTTGTGATTTCAGGAGACTGTAGTTTTTTGGCAGCCTAACAACGCCTTTCATTGAATGAGTTATTCGCCAGCCTGTGCTTAAGGCTACATCAAGAGGAAACAAACCTTAGAGATAGAACGTAGAACTACTGTATTGTGTCAAGTTTCAAGAAGCTAGCACAAACCGTGTTTGATTTAGAGTTCGAACTGCATCTGTCAATATAGGAGAAAACAGAGTGAAACCTAAAAATTCAAACTGTTACTGCAAACGGATGCTTCAACGTAGGAGAACGAAACTTGGGCATCCAAGTGGGATTGGTGTACTGATCATTACTTGAAAGTATCATGAAGATTGGATGAAAAAATGTATGCTGTGATTTCAGGAGACTGTAGTTTTTTGGCAGCATAACAACGCCTTTCATTGAATGAGTTATTCGCCAGCCTGTGCTTAAGGCTACATCAAGACTAAACAAACCTTAGAGATAGAACGTAGAACTACTGTATTGTGTCACGTTTCAAGAAGCTAGCACAAACCGTGTTTGATTTAGAGTTCTAACTGCATCTGTCAATATAGAAGAAAACGCAGTGAAACCTAAAAATTCAAACTGTTACTGCAAACGGATGCTTCAACGTAGGAGAACGAAACTTGGACATCCAAGTTTGATTGGAGTACTGCTCATTATTTGAAAGTATCAGGAAGGTCGGAAAAAAAATATATGTTGTGATTTCAGGAGACTGTAATTTTTTGGCAGCCTAACAACGCCTTTCATTGAATGAGTTATTCGCCAGCCTGTGCTTAAGGCTACATCAAGAGGAAACAAACCTTAGAGATAGAACGTAGAACTACTGTATTGTGTCAAGTTTCAAGAAGCTAGCACAAACCGTGTTTGATTTAGAGTTCGAACTGCATCTGTCAATATAGGAGAAAACAGAGTGAAACCTAAAAATTCAAACTGTTACTGCAAACGGATGCTTCAACGTAGGAGAACGAAACTTGGGCATCCAAGTGGGATTGGTGTACTGATCATTACTTGAAAGTATCATGAAGATTGGATGAAAAAATGTATGTTGTGATTTCAGGAGACTGTAGTTTTTTGGCAGCCTAACAACGCCTTTCATTGAATGAGTTATTCGCCAGCCTGTGCTTAAGGCTACATCAAGAGGAAACAAACCTTAGAGATAGAACGTAGAACTACTGTATTGTGTCAAGTTTCAAGAAGCTAGCACAAACCGTGTTTGATTTAGAGTTCGAACTGCATCTGTCAATATAGGAGAAAACTGAGTGAAACCTAAAAATTCAAACTGTTACTGCAAACGGATGCTTCAACGTAGGAGAACGATACTTGGGCATCCAAGTGGGATTGGTGTACTGATCATTACTTGAAAGTATCATGAAGATTGGATGAAAAAAATGTATGTTGAGATTTCAGGAGACTCTAGTTTTTGGAAGTTTGGCAATCCCTTTCAATATAAGTGTTATTCGCGAGTCCCTGTATTAGGCTACATCAAGAGGAAACAAACCTTAGAGATAGAACGTAGAACTACTGTATTGTGTCACGTTTCAAGAAGCTAGCACAAACCGTGTTTGATTTAGAGTTCTAACTGCATCTGTCCATATAGAAGAAAACGCAGTGAAACCTAAAAATTCAAACTGTTACTGCAAACGGATGCTTCAACGTAGGAGAACGAAACTTGGACATCCAAGTTTGATTGGAGTACTGCTCATTATTTGAAAGTATCAGGAAGGTCGGAAAAAAAATATATGTTGTGATTTCAGGAGACTGTAGTTTTTTGGCAGCCTAACAACGCCTTTCATTGAATGAGTTATTCGCCAGCCTGTGCTTAAGGCTACATCAAGAGGAAACAAACCTTAGAGATAGAACGTAGAACTACTGTATTGTGTCAAGTTTCAAGAAGCTAGCACAAACCGTGTTTGATTTAGAGTTCGAACTGCATCTGTCAATATAGGAGAAAACAGAGTGAAACCTAAAAATTCAAACTGTTACTGCAAACGGATGCTTCAACGTAGGAGAACGATACTTGGGCATCCAAGTGGGATTGGTGTACTGATCATTACTTGAAAGTATCATGAAGATTGGATGAAAAAATGTATGTTGAGATTTCAGGAGACTCTAGTTTTTGGAAGTTTGGCAACCCCTTTCAATATAAGTGTTATTCGCGAGTCCCTGTATTAGGCTACATCAAGAGGAAACAAACCTTAGAGATAGAACGTAGAACTACTGTATTGTGTCACGTTTCAAGAAGCTAGCACAAACCGTGTTTGATTTAGAGTTCTAACTGCATCTGTCAATATAGAAGAAAACAGAGTGAAACCTAAAAATTCAAACTGTTACTGCAAACGGATGCTTCAACGTAGGAGAACGAAACTTGGACATCCAAGTTTGATTGGAGTACTGCTCATTATTTGAAAGTATCAGGAAGGTCGGAAAAAAAATATATGTTGTGATTTCAGGAGACTGTAGTTTTTTGGCAGCCTAACAACGCCTTTCATTGAATGAGTTATTCGCCAGCCTGTGCTTAAGGCTACATCAAGAGGAAACAAACCTTAGAGATAGAACGTAGAACTACTGTATTGTGTCACGTTTCAAGAAGCTAGCACAAACCGTGTTTGATTTAGAGTTCGAACTGCATCTGTCAATATAGGAGAAAACAGAGTGAAACCTAAAAATTCAAACTGTTACTGCAAACGGATGCTTCAACGTAGGAGAACGAAACTTGGGCATCCAAGTGGGATTGGTGTACTGATCATTACTTGAAAGTATCATGAAGATTGGATGAAAAAATGTATGTTGTGATTTCAGGAGACTGTAGTTTTTTGGCAGCCTAACAACGCCTTTCATTGAATGAGTTATTCGCCAGCCTGTGCTTAAGGCTACATCAAGAGGAAACAAATCTTAGAGATAGAACGTAGAACTACTGTATTGTGTCAAGTTTCAAGAAGCTAGCACAAACCGTGTTTGATTTAGAGTTCGAACTGCATCTGTCAATATAGGAGAAAACGCAGTGAAACCTAAAAATTCAAACTGTTACTGCAAACGGATGCTTCAACGTAGGAGAACGAAACTTGGGCATCCAAGTGGGATTGGTGTACTGATCATTACTTGAAAGTATCATGAAGATTGGATGAAAAAATGTATGTTGTGATTTCAGGAGACTGTAGTTTTTTGGCAGCCTAACAACGCCTTTCATTGAATGAGTTATTCGCCAGCCTGTGCTTAAGGCTACATCAAGAGGAAACAAACCTTAGAGATAGAACGTAGAACTACTGTATTGTGTCAAGTTTCAAGAAGCTAGCACAAACCGTGTTTGATTTAGAGTTCGAACTGCATCTGTCAATATAGGAGAAAACAGAGTGAAACCTAAAAATTCAAACTGTTACTGCAAACGGATGCTTCAACGTAGGAGAACGATACTTGGGCATCCAAGTGGGATTGCTGTACTGATCATTACTTGAAAGTATCATGAAGATTGGATGAAAAAAATGTATGTTGAGATTTCAGGAGACTCTAGTTTTTGGAAGTTTGGCAATCCGTTTCAATGTAAGTGTTATTCGCGAGTCCCTGTATTAGGCTACATCAAGAGGAAACAAACCTTAGAGATAGAACGTAGAACTACTGTATTGTGTCACGTTTCAAGAAGCTAGCACAAACTGTGTTTGATTTAGAGTTCTAACTGCATCTGTCAATATAGAAGAAAACGCAGTGAAACCTAAAAATTCAAACTGTTACTGCAAACGGTTGCTTCAACGTAGGAGAACGAAACTTGGACATCCATGTTTGATTGGAGTACTGCTCATTATTTGAAAGTATCATTAAGGTCGGAAAAAAAATATATGTTGTGATTTCAGGAGACTGTAGTTTTTTGGCAGCCTAACAATGCCTTTCATTGAATGAGTTATTCGCCAGCCTGTGCTTAAGGCTACATCAAGAGGAAACAAACCTTAGAGATAGAACGTAGAACTACTGTATTGTGTCAAGTTTCAAGAAGCTAGCACAAACCGTGTTTGATTTAGAGTTCGAACTGCATCTGTCAATATAGGAGAAAACAGAGTGAAACCTAAAAATTCAAACTGTTACTGCAAACGGATGCTTCAACGTAGGAGAACGAAACTTGGGCATCCAAGTGGGATTGGTTTACTGATCATTACTTGAAAGTATCATGAAGATTGGATGAAAAAATGTATGTTGTGATTTCAGGAGACTG
Source organism: Callospermophilus lateralis (assembly GCF_048772815.1). Classification (NCBI taxonomy): domain Eukaryota; kingdom Metazoa; phylum Chordata; class Mammalia; order Rodentia; family Sciuridae; genus Callospermophilus; species Callospermophilus lateralis. The sequence continues at coordinate 21,872 of NW_027517549.1, read as the reverse complement.
TAGTTTTTTGGCAGCCTAACAACGCCTTTCATTGAATGAGTTATTCGCCAGCCTGTGCTTAAGGCTACATCAAGAGGAAACAAACCTTAGAGATAGAACGTAGAACTACTGTATTGTGTCACGTTTCAAGAAGCTAGCACAAACCGTGTTTGATTTAGAGTTCGAACTGCATCTGTCAATATAGGAGAAAACAGAGTGAAACCTAAAAATTCAAACTGTTACTGCAAACGGATGCTTCAACGTAGGAGAACGAAACTTGGGCATCCAAGTGGGATTGGTGTACTGATCATTACTTGAAAGTATCATGAAGATTGGATGAAAAAATGTATGTTGTGATTTCAGGAGACTGTAGTTTTTTGGCAGCCTAACAACGCCTTTCATTGAATGAGTTATTCGCCAGCCTGTGCGTAAGGCTACATCAAGAGGAAACAAACCTTAGAGATAGAACGTAGAACTACTGTATTGTGTCAAGTTTCAAGAAGCTAGCACAAACCGTGTTTGATTTAGAGTTCGAACTGCATCTGTCAATATAGGAGAAAACAGAGTGAAACCTAAAAATTCAAACTGTTACTGCAAACGGATGCTTCAACGTAGGAGAACGAAACTTTTGCATCCAAGTGGGATTGGTGTACTGATCATTACTTGAAAGTATCATGAAGATTGGATGAAAAAATGTATGTTGTGATTTCAGGAGACTGTAGTTTTTTGGCAGCCTAACAACGCCTTTCATTGAATGAGTTATTCGCCAGCCTGTGCTTAAGGCTACATCAAGAGGAAACAAACCTTAGAGATAGAACGTAGAACTACTGTATTGTGTCAAGTTTCAAGAAGCTAGCACAAACCGTGTTTGATTTAGAGTTCGAACTGCATCTGTCAATATAGGAGAAAACTGAGTGAAACCTAAAAATTCAAACTGTTACTGCAAACGGATGCTTCAACGTAGGAGAACGATACTTGGGCATCCAAGTGGGATTGGTGTACTGATCATTACTTGAAAGTATCATGAAGACGGGATGAAAAAAATGTATGTTGAGATTTCAGGAGACTCTAGTTTTTGGAAGTTTGGCAATCCCTTTCAATATAAGTGTTATTCGCGAGTCCCTGTATTAGGCTACATCAAGAGGAAACAAACCTTAGAGATAGAAGGTAGAACTACTGTATTGTGTCACGTTTCAAGAAGCTAGCACAAACCGTGTTTGATTTAGAGTTCTAACTGCATCTGTCAATATAGAAGAAAACGCAGTGAAACCTAAAAATTCAAACTGTTACTGCAAACGGATGCTTCAACGTAGGAGAACGAAACTTGGACATCCAAGTTTGATTGGAGTACTGCTCATTATTTGAAAGTATCAGGAAGGTCGGAAAAAAAATATATGTTGTGATTTCAGGAGACTGTAGTTTTTTGGCAGCCTAACAACGCCTTTCATTGAATGAGTTATTCGCCAGCCTGTGCTTAAGGCTACATCAAGAGGAAACAAACCTTAGAGATAGAACGTAGAACTACTGTATTGTGTCAAGTTTCAAGAAGCTAGCACAAACCGTGTTTGATTTAGAGTTCGAACTGCATCTGTCAATATAGGAGAAAACAGAGTGAAACCTAAAAATTCAAACTGTTACTGCAAACGGATGCTTCAACGTAGGAGAACGATACTTGGGCATCCAAGTGGGATTGGTGTACTGATCATTACTTGAAAGTATCATGAAGATTGGATGAAAAAATGTATGTTGAGATTTCAGGAGACTCTAGTTTTTGGAAGTTTGGCAACCCCTTTCAATATAAGTGTTATTCGCGAGTCCCTGTATTAGGCTACATCAAGAGGAAACAAACCTTAGAGATAGAACGTAGAACTACTGTATTGTGTCACGTTTCAAGAAGCTAGCACAAACCGTGTTTGATTTAGAGTTCTAACTGCATCTGTCAATATAGAAGAAAACAGAGTGAAACCTAAAAATTCAAACTGTTACTGCAAACGGATGCTTCAACGTAGGAGAACGAAACTTGGACATCCAAGTTTGATTGGAGTACTGCTCATTATTTGAAAGTATCAGGAAGGTCGGAAAAAAAATGTATGTTGTGATTTCAGGAGACTGTAGTTTTTTGGCAGCCTAACAACGCCTTTCATTGAATGAGTTATTCGCCAGCCTGTGCTTAAGGCTACATCAAGAGGAAACAAACCTTAGAGATAGAACGTAGAACTACTGTATTGTGTCAAGTTTCAAGAAGCTAGCACAAACCGTGTTTGATTTAGAGTTCGAACTGCATCTGTCAATATAGGAGAAAACAGAGTGAAACCTAAAAATTCAAACTGTTACTGCAAACGGATGCTTCAACGTAGGAGAACGAAACTTGGGCATCCAAGTGGGATTGGTGTACTGATCATTACTTGAAAGTATCATGAAGATTGGATGAAAAAATGTATGTTGTGATTTCAGGAGACTGTAGTTTTTTGGCAGCCTAACAACGCCTTTCATTGAATGAGTTATTCGCCAGCCTGTGCTTAAGGCTACATCAAGAGGAAACAAATCTTAGAGATAGAACGTAGAACTACTGTATTGTGTCAAGTTTCAAGAAGCTAGCACAAACCGTGTTTGATTTAGAGTTCGAACTGCATCTGTCAATATAGGAGAAAACGCAGTGAAACCTAAAAATTCAAACTGTTACTGCAAACGGATGCTTCAACGTAGGAGAACGAAACTTGGGCATCCAAGTGGGATTGGTGTACTGATCATTACTTGAAAGTATCATGAAGATTGGATGAAAAAATGTATGTTGTGATTTCAGGAGACTGTAGTTTTTTGGCAGCCTAACAACGCCTTTCATTGAATGAGTTATTCGCCAGCCTGTGCTTAAGGCTACATCAAGAGGAAACAAACCTTAGAGATAGAACGTAGAACTACTGTATTGTGTCAAGTTTCAAGAAGCTAGCACAAACCGTGTTTGATTTAGAGTTCGAACTGCATCTGTCAATATAGGAGAAAACAGAGTGAAACCTAAAAATTCAAACTGTTACTGCAAACGGATGCTTCAACGTAGGAGAACGATACTTGGGCATCCAAGTGGGATTGCTGTACTGATCATTACTTGAAAGTATCATGAAGATTGGATGAAAAAAATGTATGTTGAGATTTCAGGAGACTCTAGTTTTTGGAAGTTTGGCAATCCGTTTCAATATAAGTGTTATTCGCGAGTCCCTGTATTAGGCTACATCAAGAGGAAACAAACCTTAGAGATAGAACGTAGAACTACTGTATTGTGTCACGTTTCAAGAAGCTAGCACAAACCGTGTTTGATTTAGAGTTCTAACTGCATCTGTCAATATAGAAGAAAAGGCAGTGAAACCTAAAAATTCAAACTGTTACTGCAAACGGATGCTTCAACGTAGGAGAACGAAACTTGGACATCCATGTTTGATTGGAGTACTGCTCATTATTTGAAAGTATCAGGAAGGTCGGAAAAAAAATATATGTTGTGATTTCAGGAGACTGTAGTTTTTTGGCAGCCTAACAATGCCTTTCATTGAATGAGTTATTCGCCAGCCTGTGCTTAAGGCTACATCAAGAGGAAACAAACCTTAGAGATAGAACGTAGAACTACTGTATTGTGTCAAGTTTCAAGAAGCTAGCACAAACCGTGTTTGATTTAGAGTTCGAACTGCATCTGTCAATATAGGAGAAAACAGAGTGAAACCTAAAAATTCAAACTGTTACTGCAAACGGATGCTTCAACGTAGGAGAACGAAACTTGGGCATCCAAGTGGGATTGGTTTACTGATCATTACTTGAAAGTATCATGAAGATTGGATGAAAAAATGTATGTTGTGATTTCAGGAGACTGTAGTTTTTTGGCAGCCTAACAACGCCTTTCATTGAATGAGTTATTCGCCAGCCTGTGCTTAAGGCTACATCAAGAGGAAACAAACCTTAGAGATAGAACGTAGAACTACTGTATTGTGTCACGTTTCAAGAAGCTAGCACAAACCGTGTTTGATTTAGAGTTCGAACTGCATCTGTCAATATAGGAGAAAACAGAGTGAAACCTAAAAATTCAAACTGTTACTGCAAACGGATGCTTCAACGTAGGAGAACGAAACTTGGGCATCCAAGTGGGATTGGTGTACTGATCATTACTTGAAAGTATCATGAAGATTGGATGAAAAAATGTATGTTGTGATTTCAGGAGACTGTAGTTTTTTGGCAGCCTAACAACGCCTTTCATTGAATGAGTTATTCGCCAGCCTGTGCGTAAGGCTACATCAAGAGGAAACAAACCTTAGAGATAGAACGTAGAACTACTGTATTGTGTCAAGTTTCAAGAAGCTAGCACAAACCGTGTTTGATTTAGAGTTCGAAATGCATCTGTCAATATAGGAGAAAACAGAGTGAAACCTAAAAATTCAAACGGTTACTGCAAACGGATGCTTCAACGTAGGAGAACGAAACTTGGGCATCCAAGTGGGATTGGTGTACTGATCATTACTTGAAAGTATCATGAAGATTGGATGAAAAAATGTATGTTGTGATTTCAGGAGACTTTAGTTTTTTGGCAGCCTAACAACGCCTTTCATTGAATGAGTTATTCGCCAGCCTGTGCTTAAGGCTACATCAAGAGGAAACAAACCTTAGAGATAGAAGGTAGAACTACTGTATTGTGTCAAGTTTCAAGAAGCTAGCACAAACCGTGTTTGATTTAGAGTTCGAACTGCATCTGTCAATATAGGAGAAAACAGAGTGAAACCTAAAAATTCAAACTGTTACTGCAAACGGATGCTTCAACGTAGGAGAACGAAACTTGGGCATCCAAGTGGGATTGGTGTACTGATCATAACTTGAAAGTATCATGAAGATTGGATGAAAAAATGTATGTTGTGATTTCAGGAGACTGTAGTTTTTTGGCAGCCTAACAACGCCTTTCATTGAATGAGTTATTCGCCAGCCTGTGCTTAAGGCTACATCAAGAGGAAACAAACCTTAGAGATAGAACGTAGAACTACTGTATTGTGTCAAGTTTCAAGAAGCTAGCACAAACCGTGTTTGATTTAGAGTTCGAACTGCATCTGTCAATATAGGAGAAAACAGAGTGAAACCTAAAAATTCAAACTGTACTGCAAACGGATGCTTCAACGTAGGAGAATGAAACTTGGGCATCCAAGTGGGATTGGTGTACTGATCATTACTTGAAAGTATCATGAAGATTGGATGAAAAAATGTATGTTGAGATTTCAGGAGACTCTAGTTTTTGGAAGTTTGGCAACCCCTTTAATATAGGTGTTATTCGCGAGTCCCTGTATTAGGCTACATCAAGAGGAAACAAACCTTAGAGATAGAACGTAGAACTACTGTATTGTGTCACGTTTCAAGAAGCTAGCACAAACCGTGTTTGATTTAGAGTTCTAACTGCATCTGTCAATATAGAAGAAAACAGAGTGAAACCTAAAAATTCAAACTGTTACTGCAAACGGATGCTTCAACGTAGGAGAACGAAACTTGGACATCCAAGTTTGATTGGAGTACTGCTCATTATTTGAAAGTATCAGGAAGGTCGGAAAAAAAATATATGTTGTGATTTCAGGAGACTGTAGTTTTTTGGCAGCCTAACAACGCCTTTCATTGAATGAGTTATTCGCCAGCCTGTGCTTAAGGCTACATCAAGAGGAAACAAACCTTAGAGATAGAACGTAGAACTACTGTATTGTGTCAAGTTTCAAGAAGCTAGCACAAACCGTGTTTGATTTAGAGTTCGAACTGCATCTGTCAATATAGGAGAAAACAGAGTGAAACCTAAAAATTCAAACTGTTACTGCAAACGGATGCTTCAACGTAGGAGAACGAAACTTGGGCATCCAAGTGGGATTGGTGTACTGATCATTACTTGAAAGTATCATGAAGATTGGATGAAAAAATGTATGTTGTGATTTCAGGAGACTGTAGTTTTTTGGCAGCCTAACAACGCCTTTCATTGAATGAGTTATTCGCCAGCCTGTGCTTAAGGCTACATCAAGAGGAAACAAACCTTAGAGATAGAACGTAGAACTACTGTATTGTGTCACGTTTCAAGAAGCTAGCACAAACCGTGTTTGATTTAGAGTTCTAACTGCATCTGTCAATATAGAAGAAAACGCAGTGAAACCTAAAAATTCAAACTGTTACTTCAAACGGATGCTTCAACGTAGGAGAACGAAACTTGGACATCCAAGTTTGATTGGAGTACTGCTCATTATTTGAAAGTATCAGGAAGGTCGGAAAAAAAATATATGTTGTGATTTCAGGAGACTGTAGTTTTTTGGCAGCCTAACAACGCCTTTCATTGAATGAGTTATTCGCCAGCCTGTGCTTAAGGCTACATCAAGAGGAAACAAACCTTAGAGATAGAACGTAGAACTACTGTATTGTGTCAAGTTTCAAGAAGCTAGCACAAACCGTGTTTGATTTAGAGTTCGAACTGCATCTGTCAATATAGGAGAAAACAGAGTGAAACCTAAAAATTCAAACTGTTCCTGCAAACGGATGCTTCAACGTAGGAGAACGAAACTTGGGCATCCAAGTGGGAATGGTGTACTGATCATTACTTGAAAGTATCATGAAGATTGGATGAAAAAATGTATGTTGTGATTTCAGGAGACTGTAGTTTTTTGGCAGCCTAACAACGCCTTTCATTGAATGAGTTATTCGCCAGCCTGTGCTTAAGGCTACATCAAGAGGAAACAAACCTTAGAGATAGAACGTAGAACTACTGTATTGTGTCAAGTTTCAAGAAGCTAGCACAAACCGTGTTTGATTTAGAGTTCGAACTGCATCTGTCAATATAGGAGAAAACAGAGTGAAACCTAAAAATTCAAACTGTTACTGCAAACGGATGCTTCAACGTAGGAGAATGAAACTTGGGCATCCAAGTGGGATTGGTGTACTGATCATTACTTGAAAGTATCATGAAGATTGAATGAAAAAATGTATGTTGAGATTTCAGGAGACTCTAGTTTTTGGAAGTTTGGCAACCCCTTTCAATATAAGTGTTATTCGCGAGTCCCTGTATTAGGCTACATCAAGAGGAAACAAACCTTAGAGATAGAACGTAGAACTACTGTATTGTGTCACGTTTCAAGAAGCTAGCACAAACCGTGTTTGATTTAGAGTTCTAACTGCATCTGTCAATATAGAAGAAAACAGAGTGAAACCTAAAAATTCAAACTGTTACTGCAAACGGATGCTTCAACGTAGGAGAACGAAACTTGGACATCCAAGTTTGATTGGAGTACTGCTCATTATTTGAAAGTATCAGGAAGGTCGGAAAAAAAATATATGTTGTGATTTCAGGAGACTGTAGTTTTTTGGCAGCCTAACAATGCCTTTCATTGAATGAGTTATTCGCCAGCCTGTGCTTAAGGCTACATCAAGAGGAAACAAACCTTAGAGATAGAACGTAGAACTACTGTATTGTGTCACGTTTCAAGAAGCTAGCACAAACCGTGTTTGATTTAGAGTTCGAACTGCATCTGTCAATATAGGAGCAAACAGAGTGAAACCTAAAAATTCAAACTGTTACTGCAAACGGATGCTTCAACGTAGGAGAACGAAACTTGGGCATCCAAGTGGGATTGGTGTACTGATCATTACTTGAAAGTATCATGAAGATTGGATGAAAAAATGTATGTTGTGATTTCAGGAGACTGTAGTTTTTTGGCAGCCTAACAACGCCTTTCATTGAATGAGTTATTCGCCAGCCTGTGCTTAAGGCTACATCAAGAGGAAACAAATCTTAGAGATAGAACGTAGAACTACTGTATTGTGTCAAGTTTCAAGAAGCTAGCACAAACCGTGTTTGATTTAGAGTTCGAACTGCATCTGTCAATATAGGAGAAAACGCAGTGAAACCTAAAAATTCAAACTGTTACTGCAAACGGATGCTTCAACGTAGGAGAACGAAACTTGGGCATCCAAGTGGGATTGGTGTACTGATCATTACTTGAAAGTATCATGAAGATTGGATGAAAAAATGTATGTTGTGATTTCAGGAGACTGTAGTTTTTTGGCAGCCTAACAACGCCTTTCATTGAATGAGTTATTCGCCAGCCTGTGCTTAAGGCTACATCAAGAGGAAACAAACCTTAGAGATAGAACGTAGAACTACTGTATTGTGTCAAGTTTCAAGAAGCTAGCACAAACCGTGTTTGATTTAGAGTTCGAACTGCATCTGTCAATATAGGAGAAAACAGAGTGAAACCTAAAAATTCAAACTGTTACTGCAAACGGATGCTTCAACGTAGGAGAACGATACTTGGGCATCCAAGTGGGATTGCTGTACTGATCATTACTTGAAAGTATCATGAAGATTGGATGAAAAAAATGTATGTTGAGATTTCAGGAGACTCTAGTTTATGGAAGTTTGGCAATCCGTTTCAATATAAGTGTTATTCGCGAGTCCCTGTATTAGGCTACATCAAGAGGAAACAAACCTTAGAGATAGAACGTAGAACTACTGTATTGTGTCACGTTTCAAGAAGCTAGCACAAACCGTGTTTGATTTAGAGTTCTAACTGCATCTGTCAATATAGAAGAAAACGCAGTGAAACCTAAAAATTCAAACTGTTACTGCAAACGGATGCTTCAACGTAGGAGAACGAAACTTGGACATCCATGTTTGATTGGAGTACTGCTCATTATTTGAAAGTATCAGGAAGGTCGGAAAAAAAATATATGTTGTGATTTCAGGAGACTGTAGTTTTTTGGCAGCCTAACAATGCCTTTCATTGAATGAGTTATTCGCCAGCCTGTGCTTAAGGCTACATCAAGAGGAAACAAACCTTAGAGATAGAACGTAGAACTACTGTATTGTGTCAAGTTTCAAGAAGCTAGCACAAACCGTGTTTGATTTAGAGTTCGAACTGCATCTGTCAATATAGGAGAAAACAGAGTGAAACCTAAAAATTCAAACTGTTACTGCAAACGGATGCTTCAACGTAGGAGAACGAAACTTGGGCATCCAAGTGGGATTGGTTTACTGATCATTACTTGAAAGTATCGTGAAGATTGGATGAAAAAATGTATGTTGTGATTTCAGGAGACTGTAGTTTTTTGGCAGCCTAACAACGCCTTTCATTGAATGAGTTATTCGCCAGCCTGTGCTTAAGGCTACATCAAGAGGAAACAAACCTTAGAGATAGAACGTAGAACTACTGTATTGTGTCACGTTTCAAGAAGCTAGCACAAACCGTGTTTGATTTAGAGTTCGAACTGCATCTGTCAATATAGGAGAAAACAGAGTGAAACCTAAAAATTCAAACTGTTACTGCAAACGGATGCTTCAACGTAGGAGAACGAAACTTGGCCATCCAAGTGGGATTGGTGTACTGATCATTACTTGAAAGTATCATGAAGATTGGATGAAAAAATGTATGTTGTGATTTCAGGAGACTGTAGTTTTTTGGCAGCCTAACAACGCCTTTCATTGAATGAGTTATTCGCCAGCCTGTGCGTAAGGCTACATCAAGAGGAAACAAACCTTAGAGATAGAACGTAGAACTACTGTATTGTGTCAAGTTTCAAGAAGCTAGCACAAACCGTGTTTGATTTAGAGTTCGAAATGCATCTGTCAATATAGGAGAAAACAGAGTGAAACCTAAAAATTCAAACTGTTACTGCAAACGGATGCTTCAACGTAGGAGAACGAAACTTGGGCATCCAAGTGGGATTGGTGTACTGATCATTACTTGAAAGTATCATGAAGATTGGATGAAAAAATGTATGTTGTGATTTCAGGAGACTGTAGTTTTTTGGCAGCCTAACAACGCCTTTCATTGAATGAGTTATTCGCCAGCCTGTGCTTAAGGCTACATCAAGAGGAAACAAACCTTAGAGATAGAAGGTAGAACTACTGTATTGTGTCAAGTTTCAAGAAGCTAGCACAAACCGTGTTTGATTTAGAGTTCGAACTGCATCTGTCAATATAGGAGAAAACAGAGTGAAACCTAAAAATTCAAACTGTTACTGCAAACGGATGCTTCAACGTAGGAGAACGAAACTTGGGCATCCAAGTGGGAATGGTGTACTGATCATAACTTGAAAGTATCATGAAGATTGGATGAAAAAATGTATGTTGTGATTTCAGGAGACTGTAGTTTTTTGGCAGCCTAACAACGCCTTTCATTGAATGAGTTATTCGCCAGCCTGTGCTTAAGGCTACATCAAGAGGAAACAAACCTTAGAGATAGAACGTAGAACTACTGTATTGTGTCAAGTTTCAAGAAGCTAGCACAAACCGTGTTTGATTTAGAGTTCGAACTGCATCTGTCAATATAGGAGAAAACAGAGTGAAACCTAAAAATTCAAACTGTTACTGCAAACGGATGCTTCAACGTAGGAGAACGAAACTTGGGCATCCAAGTGGGATTGGTGTACTGATCATAACTTGAAAGTATCATGAAGATTGGATGAAAAAATGTATGTTGTGATTTCAGGAGACTGTAGTTTTTTGGCAGCCTAACAACGCCTTTCATTGAATGAGTTATTCGCCAGCCTGTGCTTAAGGCTACATCAAGAGGAAACAAACGTTAGAGATAGAACGTAGAACTACTGTATTGTGTCATGTTTCAAGAAGCTAGCACAAACCGTGTTTGATTTAGAGTTCGAACTGCATCTGTCAATATATAAGAAAACAGAGTGAAACCTAAAAATTCAAAATGTTACTGCAAACGGATGCTTCAACGTAGGAGAACGAAACTTGGGCATCCAAGTGGGAATGGTGTACTGATCATTACTTGAAAGTATCATGAAGATTGGATGAAAAAATGTATGTTGTGATTTCAGGAGACTGTAGTTTTTTGGCAGCCTAACAACGCCTTTCATTGAATGAGTTATTCGCCAGCCTGTGCTTAAGGCTACATCAAGAGGAAACAAACCTTAGAGATAGAACGTAGAACTACTGTATTGTGTCAAGTTTCAAGAAGCTAGCACAAACCGTGTTTGATTTAGAGTTCGACTGCATCTGTCAATATAGGAGAAAACAGAGTGAAACCTAAAAATTCAAACTGTACTGCAAACGGATGCTTCAACGTAGGAGAATGAAACTTGGGCATCCAAGTGGGATTGGTGTACTGATCATTACTTGAAAGTATCATGAAGATTGGATGAAAAAATATATGTTGAGATTTCAGGAGACTCTAGTTTTTGGAAGTTTGGCAACCCCTTTCAATATAGGTGTTATTCGCGAGTCCCTGTATTAGGCTACATCAAGAGGAAACAAACCTTAGAGATAGAACGTAGAACTACTGTATTGTGTCACGTTTCAAGAAGCTAGCACAAACCGTGTTTGATTTAGAGTTCTAACTGCATCTGTCAATATAGAAGAAAACAGAGTGAAACCTAAAAATTCAAACTGTTACTGCAAACGGATGCTTCAACGTAGGAGAACGAAACTTGGACATCCAAGTTTGATTGGAGTACTGCTCATTATTTGAAAGTATCAGGAAGGTCGGAAAAAAAATATATGTTGTGATTTCAGGAGACTGTAGTTTTTTGGCAGCCTAACAACGCCTTTCATTGAATGAGTTATTCGCCAGCCTGTGCTTAAGGCTACATCAAGAGGAAACAAACCTTAGAGATAGAACGTAGAACTACTGTATTGTGTCAAGTTTCAAGAAGCTAGCACAAACCGTGTTTGATTTAGAGTTCGAACTGCATCTGTCAATATAGGAGAAAACAGAGTGAAACCTAAAAATTCAAACTGTTACTGCAAACGGATGCTTCAACGTAGGAGAACGAAACTTGGGCATCCAAATGGGATTGGTGTACTGATCATAACTTGAAAGTATCATGAAGATTGGATGAAAAAATGTATGTTGTGATTTCAGGAGACTGTAGTTTTTTGGCAGCCTAACAACGCCTTTCATTGAATGAGTTATTCGCCAGCCTGTGCTTAAGGCTACATCAAGAGGAAACAAACGTTAGAGATAGAACGTAGAACTACTGTATTGTGTCATGTTTCAAGAAGCTAGCACAAACCGTGTTTGATTTAGAGTTCGAACTGCATCTGTCAATATATAAGAAAACAGAGTGAAACCTAAAAATTCAAACTGTTACTGCAAACGGATGCTTCAACGTAGGAGAACGAAACTTGGGCATCCAAGTGGGAATGGTGTACTGATCATTACTTGAAAGTATCAAGAAGATTGGATGAAAAAATGTATGTTGTGATTTCAGGAGACTGTAGTTTTTTGGCAGCCTAACAACGCCTTTCATTGAATGAGTTATTCGCCAGCCTGTGCTTAAGGCTACATCAAGAGGAAACAAACCTTAGAGAGAGAACGTAGAACTACTGTATTGTGTCAAGTTTCAAGAAGCTAGCACAAACCGTGTTTGATTTAGAGTTCGAACTGCATCTGTCAATATAGGAGAAAACAGAGTGAAACCTAAAAATTCAAACTGTACTGCAAACGGATGCTTCAACGTAGGAGAATGAAACTTGGGCATCCAAGTGGGATTGGTGTACTGATCATTACTTGAAAGTATCATGAAGATTGGATGAAAAAATGTATGTTGAGATTTCAGGAGACTCTAGTTTTTGGAAGTTTGGCAACCCCTTTCAATATAGGTGTTATTCGCGAGTCCCTGTATTAGGCTACATCCAGAGGAAACAAACCTTAGAGATAGAACGTAGAACTACTGTATTGTGTCACGTTTCAAGAAGCTAGCACAAACCGTGTTTGATTTAGAGTTCGAACTGCATCTGTCAATATAGAAGAAAACAGAGTGAAACCTAAAAATTCAAACTGTTACTGCAAACGGATGCTTCAACGTAGGAGAACGAAACTTGGACATCCAAGTTTGATTGGAGTACTGCTCATTATTTGAAAGTATCAGGAAGGTCGGAAAAAAAATATATGTTGTGATTTCAGGAGACTGTAGTTTTTTGGCAGCCTAACAACGCCTTTCATTGAATGAGTTATTCGCCAGCCTGTGCTTAAGGCTACATCAAGAGGAAACAAACCTTAGAGATAGAACGTAGAACGACTGTATTGTGTCAAGTTTCAAGAAGCTAGCACAAACCGTGTTTGATTTAGAGTTCGAACTGCATCTGTCCATATAGGAGAAAACAGAGTGAAACCTAAAAATTCAAACTGTTACTGCAAACGGATGCTTCAACGTAGGAGAACGAAACTTGGGCATCCAAGTGGGATCGGTGTACTGATCATTACTTGAAAGTATCATGAAGATTGGATGAAAAAATGTATGTTGTGATTTCAGGAGACTGTAGTTTTTGGCAGCCTAACAACGCCTTTCATTGATGAGTTATTCGCCAGCCTGTGCTTAAGGCTACATCAAGAGGAAACAAACCTTAGAGATAGAACGTAGAACTACTGTATTGTGTCACGTTTCAAGAAGCTAGCACAAACCGTGTTTGATTTAGAGTTCTAACTGCATCTGTCAATATAGAAGAAAACGCAGTGAAACCTAAAAATTCAAACTGTTACTTCAAACGGATGCTTCAACGTAGGAGAACGAAACTTGGACATCCAAGTTTGATTGGAGTACTGCTCATTATTTGAAAGTATCAGGAAGGTCGGAAAAAAAATATATGTTGTGATTTCAGGAGACTGTAGTTTTTTGGCAGCCTAACAACGCCTTTCATTGAATGAGTTATTCGCCAGCCTGTGCTTAAGGCTACATCAAGAGGAAACAAACCTTAGAGATAGAACGTAGAACTACTGTATTGTGTCAAGTTTCAAGAAGCTAGCACAAACCGTGTTTGATTTAGAGTTCGAACTGCATCTGTCAATATAGGAGAAAACAGAGTGAAACCGAAAAATTCAAACTGTTCCTGCAAACGGATGCTTCAACGTAGGAGAACGAAACTTGGGCATCCAAGTGGGAATGGTGTACTGATCATTACTTGAAAGTATCATGAAGATTGGATGAAAAAATGTATGTTGTGATTTCAGGAGACTGTAGTTTTTTGGCAGCCTAACAATGCCTTTCATTGAATGAGTTATTCGCCAGCCTGTGCTTAAGGCTACATCAAGAGGAAACAAACCTTAGAGATAGAACGTAGAACTACTGTATTGTGTCAAGTTTCAAGAAGCTAGCACAAACCGTGTTTGATTTAGAGTTCGAACTGCATCTGTCAATATAGGAGAAAACAGAGTGAAACCTAAAAATTCAAACTGTTACTGCAAACGGATGCTTCAACGTAGGAGAATGAAACTTGGGCATCCAAGTGGGATTGGTGTACTGATCATTACTTGAAAGTATCATGAAGATTGGATGAAAAAATGTATGTTGAGATTTCAGGAGACTCTAGTTTTTGGAAGTTTGGCAACCCCTTTCAATATAAGTGTTATTCGCGAGTCCCTGTATTAGGCTACATCAAGAGGAAACAAACCTTAGAGATAGAACGTAGAACTACTGTATTGTGTCACGTTTCAAGAAGCTAGCACAAACCGTGATTGATTTAGAGTTCTAACTGCATCTGTCAATATAGAAGAAAACAGAGTGAAACCTAAAAATTCAAACTGTTACTGCAAACGGATGCTTCAACGTAGGAGAACGAAACTTGGACATCCAAGTTTGATTGGAGTACTGCTCATTATTTGAAAGTATCAGGAAGGTCGGAAAAAAAATATATGTTGTGATTTCAGGAGACTGTAGTTTTTTGGCAGCCTAACAACGCCTTTCATTGAATGAGTTATTCGCCAGCCTGTGCTTAAGGCTACATCAAGAGGAAACAAACCTTAGAGATAGAACGTAGAACTACTGTATTGTGTCAAGTTTCAAGAAGCTAGCACAAACCGAGTTTGATTTAGAGTTCGAACTGCATTTGTCAATATAGGAGAAAACAGAGTGAAACCTAAAAATTCAAACTGTTACTACAAACGGATGCTTCAACGTAGGAGAACGAAACTTGGGCATACAAGTGGGATTGGTGTACTGATCATTACTTGAAAGTATCATGAAGATTGGATGAAAAAATGTATGTTGTGATTTCAGGAGACTGTAGTTTTTTGGCAGCCTAACAACGCCTTTCATTGAATGAGTTATTCGCCAGCCTGTGCTTAAGGCTACATCAAGAGGAAACAAACCTTAGAGATAGAACGTAGAACTACTGTATTGTGTCACGTTTCAAGAAGCTAGCACAAACCGTGTTTGATTTAGAGTTCTAACTGCATCTGTCAATATAGAAGAAAACGCAGTGAAACCTAAAAATTCAAACTGTTACTGAAAACGGATGCTTCAACGTAGGAGAACGAAACTTGGACATCCAAGTTTCATTGGAGTACTGCTCATTATTTGAAAGTATCAGGAAGGTCGGAAAAAAAATATATGTTGTGATTTCAGGAGACTGTAGTTTTTTGGCAGCCTAACAACGCCTTTCATTGAATGAGTTATTCGCCAGCCTGTGCTTAAGGCTACATCAAGAGGAAACAAACCTTAGAGATAGAAGGTAGAACTACTGTATTGTGTCAAGTTTCAAGAAGCTAGCACAAACCGTGTTTGATTTAGAGTTCGAACTGCATCTGTCAATATAGGAGAAAACAGAGTGAAACCTAAAAATTCAAACTGTTCCTGCAAACGGATGCTTCAACGTAGGAGAACGATACTTGGGCATCCAAGTGGGATTGGTGTACTGATCATTACTTGAAAGTATCATGAAGATTGTATGAAAAAATGTATGTTGAGATTTCAGGAGACTCTAGTTTTTGGAAGTTTGGCAACCCCTTTCAATATAAGTGTTATTCGCGATTCCCTGTATTAGGCTACATCAAGAGGAAACAAACCTTAGTGATAGAACGTAGAACTACTGTATTGTGTCACGTTTCAAGAAGCTAGCACAAACCGTGTTTGATTTAGAGTTCTAACTGCATCTGTCAATATAGGAGAAAACAGAGTGAAACCTAAAAATTCAAACTGTTACTGCAAACGGATGCTTCAACGTAGGAGAACGATACTTGGCCATCCAAGTGGGATTGGTGTACTGATCATTACTTGGAAGTATCATGAAGATTGGATGAAAAAATGTATGTTGTGATTTCAGGAGACTGTAGTTTTTTGGCAGCCTAACAACGCCTTTCATTGAATGAGTTATTCGCCAGCCTGTGCTTAAGGCTACATCAAGAGGAAACAAACCTTAGAGATAGAACGTAGAACTACTGTATTGTGTCAAGTTTCAAGAAGCTAGCACAAACCGTGTTTGATTTAGAGTTCGAACTGCATCTGTCAATATATAAGAAAACAGAGTGAAACCTAAAAATTCAAACTGTTACTGCAAACGGATGCTTCAACGTAGGAGAACGAAACTTGGGCATCCAAGTGGGAATGGTGTACTGATCATTACTTGAAAGTATCATGAAGATTGGATGAAAAAATGTATGTTGTGATTTCAGGAGACTGTAGTTTTTTGGCAGCCTAACAACGCATTTCATTGAATGAGTTATTCGCCAGCCTGTGCTTAAGGCTACATCAAGAGGAAACAAACCTTAGAGATAGAACGTAGAACTACTGTATTGTGTCAAGTTTCAAGAAGCTAGCACAAACCGTGTTTGATTTAGAGTTCGAACTGCATCTGTCAATATAGGAGAAAACAGAGTGAAACCTAAAAATTCAAACTGTTACTGCAAACGGATGCTTCAACGTAGGAGAATGAAACTTGGGCATCCAAGTGGGATTGGTGTACTGATCATTACTTGAAAGTATCATGAAGATTGGATGAAAAAATGTATGTTGAGATTTCAGGAGACTCTAGTTTTTGGAAGTTTGGCAACCCCTTTCAATATAAGTGTTATTCGCGAGTCCCTGTATTAGGCTACATCAAGAGGAAACAAACCTTAGAGATAGAACGTAGAACTACTGTATTGTGTCAAGTTTCAAGAAGCTAGCACAAACCGTGTTTGATTTAGAGTTCGAACTGCATCTGTCAATATAGGAGAAAACAGAGTGAAACCTAAAAATTCAAACTGTTACTGCAAACGGATGCTTCAACGTAGGAGAACGATACTTGGGCATCCAAGTGGGATTGGTGTACTGATCATTACTTGAAAGTATCATGAAGATTGGATGAAAATATGTATGTTGAGATTTCAGGAGACTCGAGTTTTTGGAAGTTTGGCAACCCCTTTCAATATAAGTGTTATTCGCCAGTCCCTGTATTAGGCTACATCAAGAGGAAACAAACCTTAGAGATAGAACGTAGAACTACTGTATTGTGTCACGTTTCAAGAAGCTAGCACAAACCGTGTTTGATTTAGAGTTCTAACTGCATCTGAAAATATAGAAGAAAACGCAGTGAAACCTAAAAATTCAAACTGTTACTGCAAACGGATGCTTCAACGTAGGAGAACGAAACTTGGACATCCAAGTTTGATTGGAGTACTGCTCATTATTTGAAAGTATCAGGAAGGTCGGAAAAAAAATATATGTTGTGATTTCAGGAGACTGTAGTTTTTTGGCAGCCTAACAACGCCTTTCATTGAATGAGTTATTCGCCAGCCTGTGCTTAAGGCTACATCAAGAGGAAACAAACCTTAGAGATAGAACGTAGAACTACTGTATTGTGTCAAGTTTCAAGAGCTAGCACAAACCGTGTTTGATTTAGAGTTCGAACTGCATCTGTCAATATAGGAGAAAACAGAGTGAAACCTAAAAATTCAAACTGTTACTGCAAACGGATGCTTCAACGTAGGAGAACGATACTTGGGCATCCAAGTGGGATTGCTGTACTGATCATTACTTGAAAGTATCATGAAGATTGGATGAAAAAATGTATGTTGAGATTTCAGGAGACTCTAGTTTTTGGAAGTTTGGCAACCCCTTTCAATATAAGTGTTATTCGCGAGTCCCTGTATTAGGCTACATCAAGAGGAAACAAGCCTTAGAGATAGAACGTAGAACTACTGTATTGTGTCACGTTTCAAGAAGCTAGCACAAACCGTGTTTGATTTAGAGTTCTAACTGTTTCTGTCAATATAGAAGAAAACAGAGTGAAACCTAAAAATTCAAACTGTTACTGCAAACGGATGCTTCAACGTAGGAGAACGAAACTTGGACATCCAAGTTTGATTGGAGTACTGCTCATTATTTGAAAGTATCAGGAAGGTCGGAAAAAAAATATATGTTGTGATTTCAGGAGACTGTAGTTTTTTGGCAGCCTAACAACGCCTTTCATTGAATGAGTTATTCACCAGCCTGTGCTTAAGGCTACATCAAGAGGAAACAAACCTTAGAGATAGAACGTAGAACTACTGTATTGTGTCAAGTTTCAAGAAGCTAGCACAAACCGTGTTTGATTTAGAGTTCGAACTGCATCTGTCAATATAGGAGAAAACAGAGTGAAACCTAAAAATTCAAACTCTTACTGCAAACGGATGCTTCAACGTAGGAGAACGAAACTTGGGCATCCAAGTGGGATTGGTGTACTGATCATTACTTGAAAGTATCATGAAGATTGGATGAAAAAATGTATGTTGTGATTTCAGGAGACTGTAGTTTTTTGGCAGCCTAACAACGCCTTTCATTGAATGAGTTATTCGCCAGCCTGTGCTTAAGGCTACATCAAGAGGAAACAAACCTTAGAGATAGAACGTAGAACTACTGTATTGTGTCAAGTTTCAAGAAGCCAGCACAAACCGGGTTTGATTTAGAGTTCGAACTGCATCTGTCAATATAGGAGAAAACAAAGGTGAAACCTAAAAATTCAAACTGTTACTGCAAACGGATGCTTCAACGTAGGAGAACGATACTTGGGCATCCAAGTGGGATTGGTGTACTGATCATTACTTGAAAGTATCATGAAGATTGGATGAAAATATGTATGTTGAGATTTCAGGAGACTCTAGTTTTTGGAAGTTTGGCAACCCCTTTCAATATAAGTGTTATTCGCGAGTCACTGTATTAGGCTACATCAAGAGGAAACAAACCTTAGAGATAGAACGTAGAACTACTGTATTGTGTCACGTTTCAAGAAGCTAGCACAAACCGTGTTTGATTTAGAGTTCTAACTGCATCTGTCAATATAGAAGAAAACAGAGTGAAACCTAAAAATTCAAACTGTTACTGCAAACGGATGCTTCAACGTAGGAGAACGAAACTTGGACATCCAAGTTTGATTGGAGTACTGCTCATTATTTGAAAGTATCAGGAAGGTCGGAAAAAAATTATATGTTGTGATTTCAGGAGACTGTAGTTTTT
This sequence comes from Callospermophilus lateralis, assembly GCF_048772815.1. Taxonomy (NCBI): domain Eukaryota; kingdom Metazoa; phylum Chordata; class Mammalia; order Rodentia; family Sciuridae; genus Callospermophilus; species Callospermophilus lateralis. The sequence goes on along the minus strand of NW_027517549.1, from coordinate 2,702 downwards.
TGGCAGCCTAACAACGCCTTTCATTGAATGAGTTATTCGCCAGAATGTGCTTAAGGCTACAATCAAGAGGAAACAAACCTTAGAGATAGAACGTAGAACTACTGTATTGTGTCAAGTTTCAAGAAGCTAGCACAAACCGTGTTGATTTAGAGTTCGAACTGCATCTGTCAATATAGGAGAAAACAGAGTGAAACCTAAAAATTCAAACTGTTACTGCAAACGGATGCTTCAACGTAGGAGAACGAAACTTGGACATCCAAGTTTGATTGGAGTACTGCTCATTATTTGAAAGTATCATGAAGGTCGGAAAAAAATATATGTTGTGATTTCAGGAGACTCTAGTTTTTTGGCAGCCTAACAACGCCTTTCATTGAATGAGTTATTCGCCAGCCTGTGCTTAAGGCTACATCAAGAGGAAACAAACCTTAGAGATAGAACGTAGAACTACTGTATTGTGTCAAGTTTCAAGAAGCTAGCACAAACCGTGTTTGATTTAGAGTTCGAACTGCATCTGTCAATATAGGAGAAAACAGAGTGAAACCTAAAAATTCAAACTGTTACTGCAAACGGATGCTTCAACGTAGGAGAACGATACTTGGGCATCCAAGTGGGATTGGTTTACTGATCATTACTTGAAACTATCATGAAGATTGGATGAAAAAAATGTATGTTGAGATTTCAGGAGACTCTAGTTTTTGGAAGGTTTGGCAATCCCTTTCAATGTAAGTGTTATTCTTGAGTCCCTGTATTAGGCTACATCAAGAGGAAACAAACCTTAGAGATAGAACGTAGAACTACTGTATTGTGTCACGTTTCAAGAAGCTAGCACAAACCGTGTTTGATTTAGATTCTAAATGCATCTGTCAATATAGAAGAAAAACGCAGTGAAACCTAAAAATTCAAACTGTTACTGCAAACGGATGCTTCAACGTAGCACAACGAAACTTGGACATCCAAGTTGATTGGAGTACTGCTCATTATTTGAAAGTATCAGGAAGGTCGGAAAAAAAATATATGTTGTGATTTCAGGAGACTGTAGTTTTTGGCAGCCTAACAACGCCTTTCATTGAATGAGTTATTCGCCAGCCTGTGCTTAAGGCTACATCAAGAGGAAAACAAACCTTAGAGATAGAATGTAGAACTACTGTATTGTGTCAAGTTTCAAGAAGCTAACACAAACCGTGTTTGATTTAGAGTTCGAACTGCATCTGTCAATATAGGGAGAAAACAGAGTGAAAACCTAAAAATTCAAACTGTTACTGCAAACGGATGCTTCAACGTAGGAGAACGATACTTGGCCATCCAAGTGGGATTGGTGTACTGATCATTACTTGAAAGTATCATGAAGATGGATGAAAAATGTATGTTGTGATTTCAAGGAGACTGTAGTTTTTTGGCAGCCTAACAACGCCTTTCATTGAATGAGTTATTCGCCAGCCTGTGCTTAAGGCTACATCAAGAGGAAACAAACCTTAGAGATAGAACTAGAACTACTGTATGGTGTCAAGTTTCAAGAAGCTAGCACAAACCGTGTTTGATTTAGAGTTCGAACTGCATCTGTCAATATATAAGAAAACACAGTGAAACCTAAAAATTCTAACTGTTACTGCAAACGGATGCTTCAACGTAGGAGAACGAAACTTGGGCATCCAAGTGGGAATGGTGTACTGATCATTACTTGAAAGTATCATGAAGATTGGATGAAAAAATGTATGTTGTGATTTCAGGAGACTGTAGTTTTTTTGGCAGCCTAACAACGCCTTTCATTGAATGAGTTATTCGCCAGCCTGTTCTTAAGGCTACATCAAGAGGAAACAAACCTTAGAGATAGAACGTAGAACTACTGTATTGTGTCAAGTTTCAAGAAGCTAGCACAAACCGTGTTGATTTAGAGTTCGAACTGCATCTGTCAATATAGGAGAAAACAGAGTGAAACCTAAAAATTCAAACTGTTACTGCAAACGGATGCTTCAACGTAGGAGAACGATACTTGGGCATCCAAGTGGGATTGCTGTACTGATCATTACTTGAAAGTATCATGAAGATTGGATGAAAAAATGTATGTTGAGATTTCAGGAGACTCTAGTTTTTGGAAGTTTGGCAACCCCTTTCATATAAGTGTTATTCGCGAGTCCCTGTATTAGGCTACATCAAGAGGAAACAAGCTTAGAGATAGACGTAGAACTACTGTATTGTGTCACGTTCAAGAAGCTAGCACAAACCGTGTTTGATTTAGAGTTCGAACTGCATCTGTCAATATAGGAGAAAACAGAGTGAAACCTAAAAATTCCAAACTGTTACTGCAAACGGAATCTTCAACGTAGGAGAACGATACTTGGGCATCCAAGTGGGATTGGTGTACTGATCATTACTTGAAAGTATCATGAAGATTGGATGAAAATATGTATGTTGAGATTCAGGAGACTGTAGTTTTTTGGCAGCCTAACAACGCCTTTCATTGAATGAGTTATTCGCCAGCCTGTGCTTAAGGCTACATCAAGAGGAAACAAACTTAGAGATAGAACGTAGAACGACTGTATTGTGTCAAGTTTCAAGAAGCTAGCACAAACCGTGTTTTGATTTAGAGTTCGAACTGCATCTGTCCATATAGGAGAAAACAGAGTGAAACCTAAAAATTCAAACTGTTACTGCAAACGGATGCTTCAACGTAGGAGAACGAACTTGGGCATCCAAGTGGGATC
>NW_027517548.1:0-42220 GCF_048772815.1 Callospermophilus lateralis | reverse complement strand
TGGTTGTTTCCTCTTCAAGTAGCCCTAGGCACAGACTGTGGAAAAGCACTTTCATTGAGAGGGGTTGCCAAGCCTCTATAAATTACGAGTTTCCGAAATACCAGCAAATATTTTTTCAACCACTCTTGATGATACTTGGTGGTAATGATCAGTACACAAATCCCACTTGGCTCACCAAATTTTGTTCTTCTAGGTTGAAGCGTTCGTCTACAGTAGCAGATTTTATATTTAGGTTTCCCTGTGTTCTCTCCTATATAGATAGAGGAATTTGGAACTCTAAATCCAACATGGTTTGTAGTAGCTCTTTGAAACTTGACAAAATAAAGGAGTTCTCAATTTTGTCTCTATGGCTTGTTTCCTCTTCAAGTAGCCCTAGGCACAGACTGTGGAAAAGCAATTTCATTGAGAGGGGTTGCCAAGCTTCTAAGAAATTTCGAGTTTCCGAAATACCAGCAAATATTTTTAAACCCAATCTTGATGATACTTGGTGCTAATGATCAGTACACAAATCCCACTTTGCTCACCATAATTTGTTATTCTAGGATGAAGCGTTCGTCTACAGTAGCAGTTTTTATATTTAGGTTTCCCTCTGTTCTCTCCTATACAGTTAGATGAATTTGGAACTCTAAATCCAACATGGTTTGTAGTAGCTCTTTGAAACTTGACAAAATAAAGGAGTTCTCAGTTTTGTCTCTATGGTTTGTTTTCTCTTCAAGTAGCCCTAGGCAGAGATTGTGGAAAAACACTTTAATTGAGAGGGGTTGCCAAGCTTTTAAGAAATTACGAGTTTCCGAAATACCAGCATATATTTTTTCACCCAATCTTGATGATACTTGGTGGTAATGATCAGTACACAAATCCCACTTGGCTCACCAAATTTTGTTCTTCTAGGTTGAAGCGTTCGTCTACAGTAGCAGTTTCTATATTTAGGTTTCCCTCTGATCTCTCATATATAGATAGATGAATTTGGAACTCTATATCCAACATGGTTTGTAGTAGTTCTTTGAAACTTGACAAAATAAAGGAGTTCTCAGTATTGTCTCTATGTCTTGTTTCCTCTTCAAGTAGCCCTAGGCACAGACTGTGTAAAAGCACTTTCATTGAGAGGGGTTGCCAAGCTTCTAAGAAATAACGAGTTTCCGAAATACCAGCAAATATTTTTTCACCCAATCTTGATGATACTTGGTGGTAATGATCAGTACACAAATCCCACTTGGCTCACCAAATTTTGTTCTTCTAGTTTGAAGCGTTCGTCTACAGTAGCAGTTTTTATATTTAGGTTTCACTCTGTTCTCTCCTATATAGATAGATGAATTTGGAACTCTAAATCCAACATGGTTTGTAGTAGCTCTTTGAAACTTGACAAAATAAAGGAGTTCTCCGTTTTTTCTCTATGGTTTGTTTCCTCTTCAAGTAGCGCTAGGCACAGACTGTGGAAAACCACTTTCATTGAGAGGGGTTGCCACGCTTCTAAGAAATTACGAGTTTCCGAAATACCAGCAAATATTTTTTCACCCAATCTTGATGATACCTGGTGGTAATGATCAGTACACAAATCCCACTTGGCTCACCAAATTTTGTTATATTAGGTTGAAGCGTTCGTCTACAGTAGCAGTTTTTATATTTAGGTTTCCCTCTGTTCTCTCCTATATAGATAGATGAATTTGGAACTCTAAATAAAACATGGTTTGTAGTAGTTCTTTGAAACTTGACAAAGTAAAGGAGTTCTCAATTTTGTTTCTATGGCTTTTTTCCCATTCAAGTAGCCCTAAGCACAGACTGTGGAAAAGCACTTTCATTGAGACGGGTTGCCAAGCTTCTAAGAAATAACGAGTTTCCGAAATACCAGCAAATATTTTTTCACCCAATCTTGATGATACTTGGTGGTAATGATCAGTACACAAATCCCACTTGGCTCACCAAATTTTGTTCTTCTAGTTTGAAGCGTTCGTCTACAGTAGCAGTTTTTATATTTAGGTTTCACTCTGTTCTCTCCTATATAGATAGATGAATTTGGAACTCTAAATCCAACATGGTTTGTAGTAGCTCTTTGAAACTTCACAAAATAAAGGAGTTCTCAATTTTGTCTCTATGGTTTGTTTCCTCTTCAAGTAGCCCTAGGCACAGACTGTGGAAAAGCACTTTCATTGAGAGGGGTTGCCAAGCTTCTAAGAAATTACGAGTTTCCGAAATACCAGCAAATATTTTTTCACCCAATCTTGATGATACTTGGTGGTAATGATCAGTACACAAATCCAACTTGGCTCACCAAATTTTTATTCTTCTAGGTTGAAGCGTTCGTCTACAGTAGCAGTTTTTATATTTAGGTTTCTTTCAGTTCTCTCCTATATAGATAGATGAATTTGGAACTCTAAATCCAACATGGATTGTAGTAGCTCTTTGAAACTTGACAAAATAAAGGAGTTCTCAGTTTTGTCTCTATGGTTGTTTCCTCTTCAAGTAGCCCTAGGCACAGACTGTGGAAAAGCACTTTCATTGAGAGGGGTTGCCAAGCCTCTATAAATTACGAGTTTCTGAAATACCAGCAAATATTTTTTCAACCACTCTTGATGATACTTGGTGGTAATGATCAGTACACAAATCCCACTTGGCTCACCAAATTTTGTTCTTCTAGGTTGAAGCGTTCGTCTACAGTAGCAGATTTTATATTTAGGTTTCCCTGTGTTCTCTCCTATATAGATAGATGAATTTGGAACTCTAAATCCAACATGGTTTGTAGTAGCTCTTTGAAACTTGACAAAATAAAGGAGTTCTCAGTTTTGTCTCTATGGTTGTTTCCTCTTCAAGTAGCCCTAGGCACAGACTGTGGAAAAGCACTTTCATTGAGAGGGGTTGCCAAGCCTCTATAAATTACGAGTTTCCGAAATACCAGCAAATATTTTTTCAACCACTCTTGATGATACTTGGTGGTAATGATCAGTACACAAATCCCACTTGGCTCACCAAATTTTGTTCTTCTAGGTTGAAGCGTTCGTCTACAGTAGCAGATTTTATATTTAGGTTTCCCTGTGTTCTCTCCTATATAGATAGATGAATTTGGAACTCTAAATCCAACATGGTTTGTAGTAGCTCTTTGAAACTTGACAAAATAAAGGAGTTCTCAATTTTGTCTCTATGGCTTGTTTCCTCTTCAAGTAGCCCTAGGCACAGACTGTGGAAAAGCACTTTCATTGAGAGGGGTTGCCAAGCTTCTAAGAAATTTCGAGTTTCCGAAATACCAGCAAATATTTTTTAACCCAATCTTGATGATACTTGGTGCTAATGATCAGTACACAAATCCCACTTTGCTCACCATAATTTGTTATTCTAGGTTGAAGCGTTCGTCTACAGTAGCAGTTTTTATATTTAGGTTTCCTCTGTTCTCTCCTATACAGTTAGATGAATTTGGAACTCTAAATCCAACATGGTTTGTAGTAGCTCTTTGAAACGTGACAAAATAAAGGAGTTCTCAGTTTTGTCTCTATGGTTTGTTTCCTCTTCAAGTAGCCCTAGGCACAGACTGTGGAAAAGCACTTTCATTGAGAGGGGTTGCCAAGCTTCTAAGAAATTACGAGTTTCCGAAATACCAGCAAATATTTTTTCCCCCAATCTTGATGATACTTGGTGGTAATGATCAGTACACAAATCCCACTTGGCTCACCAAATTTTGTTCTTCTAGGTTGAAGCGTTCGTCTACAGTAGCAGTTTTTATATTTAGGTTTCCCTCAGTTCTCTCCTATATAGATAGATGAATTTGGAACTCTAAATCCAACATGGTTTGTAGTAGCTCTTTGAAACTTGAAAAAATAAAGGAGTTCTCAGTTTTGTCTCTATGGCTGTTTCCTCTTCAAGTAGCCCTAGGCACAGACTGTGGAAAAGCACTTTCATTGAGAGGGGTTGCCAAGCCTCTATAAATTACGAGTTTCCGAAATAACAGCAAATATTTTTTCAACCACTCTTGATGATACTTGGTGGTAATGATCAGTACACAAATCCCACTTGGCTCACCAAATTTTGTTCTTCTATGTTGAACCGTTCGTCTACAGTAGCAGTTTTTATATTTAGGTTTCCCTCTGTTCTCTCATATATAGATAGATGAATTTGGAACTCTATATCCAACATGGTTTGTAGTAGTTCTTTGAAACTTGACAAAATAAAGCAGTTCTCAGTTTTGTCTCTATGGCTTGTTTCCTCTTCAAGTAGCCCTAGGCACAGACTGTGGAAAAGCACTTTCATTGAGAGGGGTTGCCAAGCTTCTAAGAAATAACGAGATTCCGAAATAACAGCAAATATTTTTTCACCCAATCTTGATGATACTTGGTGGTAATGATCAGTACACAAATCCCAATTGGCTCACCAGATTTTGTTCTTCTAGCTTGAAGCGTTCGTCTACAGTAGCAGTTTTTATATTTAGGTTTCACTCCGTTCTCTCATATAGAGATAGATGAATTTGGAACTCTAAATCCAACATGGTTTGTAGTAGCTCTTTGAAACTTGACAAAATAAAGGAGTTTTCCATTTTGTCTCTATGGTTTGTTTCCTCTTCAAGTAGCCCTAGGCACAGACTGTGGAAAACCACTTTCATTGAGAGGGGTTGCCACGCTTCTAAGAAATAACGAGTTTCCGAAATACCAGCAAATATTTTTTCACCCAATCTTGATGATACTTGGTGGTAATGATCAGTACACAAATCCCACTGGGCTCACCAAATTTTGCTTTTCTAGTTTGAAGCGTTCGTCTACAGTAGCAGTTTTTATATTTAGGTTTCACTCTGTTCTCTCCTATATAGATAGATGAATTTGGAACTCTAAATCCAACATGGTTTGTAGTAGCTCTTTGAAACTTCACAAAATAAAGGAGTTCTCCGTTTTGTCTCTATGGTTTGTTTCCTCTTCAAGTAGCCCTAGGCACAGACTGTGGAAAAGCACTTTCATTGAGAGGGGTTGCCAAGCTTCTAAGAAATTACGAGTTTCCGAAATACCAGCAAATATTTTTTCGCCCAATCATGATGATACTTGGTGGTAATGATCAGTACACAAATCCCACTTGGCTCACCAAATTTTGTTCTTCTAGGTTGAAGCGTTCGTCTACAGTAGCAGTTTTTATATTTAGGTTTCCCTCAGTTCTCTCCTATATAGATAGATGAATTTGGAACTCTAAATCCAACATGGTTTGTAGTAGCTCTTTGAAACTTGACAAAATAAAGGAGTTCTCAGTTTTGTCTCTATGGCTGTTTCCTCTTCAAGTAGCCCTAGGCACAGACTGTGGAAAAGCACTTTCATTGAGAGGGGTTGCCAAGCCTCTATAAATTACGAGTTTCCGAAATAACAGCAAATATTTTTTCAACCACTCTTGATGATACTTGGTGGTAATGATCAGTACACAAATCCCACTTGGCTCACCAAATTTTGTTCTTCTATGTTGAAGCGTTCGTCTACAGTAGCAGTTTTTATATTTAGGTTTCCCTCTGTTCTCTCATATATAGATAGATGAATTTGGAACTCTATATCCAACATGGTTTGTAGTAGTTCTTTGAAACTTGACAAAATAAAGCAGTTCTCAGTTTTGTCTCTATGGCTTGTTTCCTCTTCAAGTAGCCCTAGGCACAGACTGTGGAAAAGCACTTTCATTGAGAGGGGTTGCCAAGCTTCTAAGAAATAACGAGATTCCGAAATAACAGCAAATATTTTTTCACCCAATCTTGATGATACTTGGTGGTAATGATCAGTACACAAATCCCAATTGGCTCACCAGATTTTGTTCTTCTAGCTTGAAGCGTTCGTCTACAGTAGCAGTTTTTATATTTAGGTTTCACTCCGTTCTCTCATATAGAGATAGATGAATTTGGAACTCTAAATCCAACATGGTTTGTAGTAGCTCTTTGAAACTTGACAAAATAAAGGAGTTTTCCATTTTGTCTCTATGGTTTGTTTCCTCTTCAAGTAGCCCTAGGAACAGACTGTGGAAAACCACTTTCATTGAGAGGGGTTGCCACGCTTCTAAGAAATAACGAGTTTCCGAAATACCAGCAAATATTTTTTCACCCAATCTTGATGATACTTGGTGGTAATGATCAGTACACAAATCCCACTGGGATCACCAAATTTTGCTTTTCTAGTTTGAAGCGTTCGTCTACAGTAGCAGTTTTTATATTTAGGTTTCACTCTGTTCTCTCCTATATAGATAGATGAATTTGGAACTCTAAATCCAACATGGTTTGTAGTAGCTCTTTGAAACTTCACAAAATAAAGGAGTTCTCCGTTTTGTCTCTATGGCTGTTTCCTATTCAAGTAGCCCTAGGCACAGACTGTGGAAAAGCACTTTCATTGAGAGGGGTTGCCAAGCCTCTATAAATTACGAGTTTCCGAAATAACAGCAAATATTTTTTCAACCACTCTTGATGATACTTGGTGGTAATGATCAGTACACAAATCCCACTTGGCTCACCAAATTTTGTTCTTCTATGTTGAAGCGTTCGTCTACAGTAGCAGTTTTTATATTTAGGTTTCCCTCTGTTCTCTCATATATAGATAGATGAATTTGGAACTCTATATCCAACATGGTTTGTAGTAGTTCTTTGAAACTTGACAAAATAAAGCAGTTCTCAGTTTTGTCTCTATGGCTTCTTTCCTCTTCAAGTAGCCCTAGGCACAGACTGTGAAAAAGCACTTTCATTGAGAGGGGTTGCCAAGCTTCTAAGAAATAACGAGATTCCGAAATAACAGCAAATATTTTTTCACCCAATCTTGATGATACTTGGTGGTAACGATCAGTACACAAATCCCAATTGGCTCACCAGATTTTGTTCTTCTAGCTTGAAGCGTTCGTCTACAGTAGCAGTTTTTATATTTAGGTTTCACTCCGTTCTCTCATATAGAGATAGATGAATTTGGAACTCTAAATCCAACATGGTTTGTAGTAGCTCTTTGAAACTTGACAAAATAAAGGAGTTTTCCATTTTGTCTCTATGGTTTGTTTCCTCTTCAAGTAGCCCTAGGCACAGACTGTGGAAAACCACTTTCATTGAGAGGGGTTGCCACGCTTCTAAGAAATAACGAGTTTCCGAAATACCAGCAAATATTTTTTCACCCAATCTTGATGATACTTGGTGGTAATGATCAGTACACAAATCCCACTGGGCTCAACAAATTTTGCTTTTCTAGTTTGAAGCGTTCGTCTACAGTAGCAGTTTTTATATTTAGGTTTCACTCTGTTCTCTCCTATATAGATAGATGATTTTGGAACTCTAAATCCAACATGGTTTGTAGTAGCTCTTTGAAACTTCACAAAATAAAGGAGTTCTCCGTTTTGTCTCTATGGTTTGTTTCCTCTTCAAGTAGCCCTAGGCACAGACTGTGGAAAAGCACTTTCATTGAGAGGGGTTGCCAAGCTTCTAAGAAATTACGAGTTTCCGAAATACCAGCAAATATTTTTTCCCCCAATCTTGATGATACTTGGTGGTAATGATCAGTACACAAATCCCACTTGGCTCACCAAATTTTGTTCTTCTAGGTTGAAGCGTTCGTCTACAGTAGCAGTTTTTATATTTAGGTTTCCCTCAGTTCTCTCCTATATAGATAGATGAATTTGGAACTCTAAATCGAACATGGTTTGTAGTAGCTCTTTGAAACTTGACAAAATAAAGGAGTTCTCAGTTTTGTCTCTATGGCTGTTTCCTCTTCAAGTAGCCCTAGGCACAGACTGTGGAAAAGCACTTTCATTGAGAGGGGTTGCCAAGCCTCTATAAATTACGAGTTTCCGAAATAACAGCAAATATTTTTTCAACCACTCTTGATGATACTTGGTGGTAATGATCAGTACACAAATCCCACTTGGCTCACCAAATTTTGTTCTTCTATGTTGAAGCGTTCGTCTACAGTAGCAGTTTTTATATTTAGGTTTCCCTCTGTTCTCTCATATAGATAGATGAATTTGGAACTCTATATCCAACATGGTTTGTAGTAGTTCTTTGAAACTTGACAAAATAATGCAGTTCTCAGGTTTGTCTCTATGGCTTCTTTCCTCTTCAAGTAGCCCTAGGCACAGACTGTGAAAAAGCACTTTCATTGAGAGGGGTTGTTAAGCATCTAAGAAATAACGAGATTCCGAAATAACAGCAAATATTTTTTCACCCAATCTTGATGATACTTGGTGGTAATGATCAGTACACAAATCCCAATTGGCTCACCAGATTTTGTTCTTCTAGCTTGAAGCGTTCGTCTACAGTATCAGTTTTTATATTTAGGTTTCACTCCGTTCTCTCATATAGAGATAGATGAATTTGGAACTCTAAATCCAACATGGTTTGTAGTAGCTCTTTGAAACTTGACAAAATAAAGGAGTTCTCAGTTTTGTCTCTATGGTTTGTTTTCTCTTCAAGTAGCCCTAGGCAGAGACTGTGGAAAAACACTTTCATTGAGAGGGGTTGCCAAGCTTTTAAGAAATTACGAGTTTCCGAAATACCAGCATATATTTTTTCAACCAATCTTGATGATACTTGGTGCTAATGATCAGTATACAAATCCCACTTGGCTCACCAAATTTTGTTCTTCTAGGTTGAAGCGTTCGTCTACAGTAGCAGTTTTTATATTTAGGTTTCCCTCTGTTCTCTCCTATATAGATATATGAATTTGGAACTCTAAATAAAACATGGTTTGTAGTAGTTCTTTGAAACTTGACAAAGTAAAGGAGTTCTCAATTTTGTTTCTATGGCTTGTTTCCCATTCAAGTAGCCCTAAGCACAGACTGTGGAAAAGCACTTTCATTGAGACGGGTTGCCAAGCTTCTAAGAAATAACGAGTTTCCGAAATACCAGCAAATATTTTTTCACCCAATCTTGATGATACTTGGTGCTAATGATCAGTACACAAATCCCACTTTGCTCACCACAATTTGTTATTCTAGGTTGAAGCGTTCGTCTACAGTAGCAGTTTTTATATTAGGTTTCCCTCTGTTTTCTCCTATACAGTTAGATTAATTTGGAACTCTAAATCCAACATGGTTTGTAGTAGCTCTTTGAAACTTGACAAAATAAAGGAGTTCTCAGTTTTGTCTCTATGGTTTGTTTCCTCTTCAAGTAGCCCTAGGCACACACTGTGGAAAAGCACTTTCATTGAGATGGGTTGCCAAGCGTCTAAGAAATAACGAGTTTCCGAAATACCAGCAAATATTTTTTCACCCAATCTTGATGATACCTGGTGGTATTGATCAGTACACAAATCCCACTTGGCTCACCAAATTTTGTTTTTCTACGTTGAAGCGTTCGTCTACAGTAGCAGTTTTTATATTTAGGTTACACTCTGTTCTCTCCTATATAGATAGATAAATTTGGAACTCTAAATCCAACATGGTTTTTCGTAGCTCTTTGAAACTTGACAAAATAAAGAGGTTCTCAGTTTTGTCTCTATGGTTTGTTTCCTCTTCAAGTAGCCCTAGGCACAGACTGTGGAAAAGCACTTTCATTGAGAGGGGTTGCCAAGCCTCTATAAATTACGAGTTTCCGAAATACCAGCAAATATTTTTTCACCCAATCTTGATGATACCTGGTGGTATTGATCAGTACACAAATCCCACTTGGCTCACCAAATTTTGTTTTTCTACGTTGAAGCGTTCGTCTACAGTAGCAGTTTTTATATTTAGGTTTCCCTCTGTTCTCTCCTATATAGATGGATGAATTTGGAACTCTAAAGAAAACATGGTTTGTAGTAGCTCTTTGAAACTTGACAAAATAAAGGAGTTCTCAGTTTTGTCTCTATGGTTTGTTTCCTCTTCAAGTAGCCCTAGGCACAGACTTTGGAAAAGCACTTTAATTGAGAGGGGTTGCCAAGCTTCTAAGAAATAAGGAGTTTCCGAAATACCAGCAAATATTTTTTCACCCAATCTTGATGACACTTGTTGCTAATAATCAGTACACAAGTCCCACTTGGCTCACCAAATTTTGTTCTTCTAGGTTGAAGCGTTCGTCTACAGTAGCAGTTTTTATATTTAGGTTTCCCTCAGTTCTCTCCTATATAGATAGATGAATTTGGAACTCTAAATCCAACATGGTTTGCAGTAGCTCTTTGAAACTTGACAAAATAAAGGAGTTCTCAGTTTTGTCTCTATGGTTTTTTTCCTCTTCAAGTAGCCCTAGGCACAGACTGTGGAAGAACACTTTCATTGAGAGGGGTTGCCAAGCTTCTAAGAACTTTCAAGTTTCCAAAATACCAGCAAATATTTTTTCACGCAATCTTGATGATACTTGGTGGTAATGATCAGTACACAAATCCCACTTGGCTCACCAAATTTTGTTCTTCTAGGTTGAAGCGTTCGTCTACAGTAGCAGTTTTTATATTTAGGTTTCCCTCTGTTCTCTCCTATATAGATAGATGATTTTGGAACTCTAAATCCAACATAGTTTGTAGTAGCTCTTTGAAACTTGACAAAATAAAGGAGTTCTCAATTTTGTCTCTATCGCTTGTTTCCTCTTCAAGTAGCCCTAGGCACAGACTGTGGAAAAGCACTTTCATTGAGAGGGGTTTCCAAGCTTCTAAGAAATAACGAGTTTCCGAAATACCAGCAAATATTTTTTCACCCAATCTTGATGATACTTGGTGGTAATGATCAGTACAAAAATCCCACTTGGCTCACCAAATTTTGTTCTTCTAGCTTGAAGCGATCGTCTACAGTAGCAGTTTTTATATTGAGGTTTCACTCTGTTCTCTCATATATAGATAGATGAATTTGGAACTCTAAATCCAACATGGTTTGTAGTAGCACTTTGAAACTTGACAAAATAAAAGAGTTCTCAGTTTTGTCTCTATGGCTTGTTTCCTCTTCAAGTAGCCCTAGGCACAGACTGTGGAAAAGCACTTTCATTGAGAGGGGTTGCCAAGCTTCTAAGAAATAACGAGTTTCCGAAATACCAGCAAATATTTTTTCACCCAATCTTGATGATACTTGGTGCTAATGATCAGTACACATTTCCCACTTGGCTTACCAAATTTTGTTATTCTAGGTTTAAGCGTTCGTCTACAGTAGCAGTTTTTTTATTTAGGTTTCCCTCTGTTCTCTCCTATATTGATAGATGCATTTGGAACTCTAAATCCAACATGGTTTGTTGTAGGTCTTTGAAAATTGACAAAATAAAGGAGTTCTCAGTTTTGTCTCTATGGTTTGTTTAATCTTCAAGTAGCCCTAGGCACAGACTGTGGAAAAGCACTTTCATTGAGAGGGGTTGCCAAGCTTCTAAGAAATAACGAGATTCCGAAATAACAGCAAATATTTTTTCGCCCAATCTTGATGATACTTGGTGGTAATGATCAGTACACAAATCCCACTTGGCTCACCAGATTTTGTTCTTCTAGCTTGAAGCGTTCGTCTACAGTAGCAGTTTTTATATTTAGGTTTCACTCCGTTCTCTCATATAGAGATTGATGAATTTGGAACTCTAAATCCAACATGGTTTGTAGGAGCTCTTTGAAAAATGACAAAATAAAGCACTTCTCAGTTTTGTCTCTATGGTTTGTTTCCTCTTCAAGTAGCCCTAGGCACAGACTGTGGAAAAGCACTTTCATTGAGAGGGGTTGCGAAGCCTCTATAAATTACGAGTTTCCGAAATACCAGCAAATATTTTTTCACCCAATCTTGATGATACTTGGTGGTAATGATCAGTACACAAATCCCACTTGGCTCACCAAATTTTGTTCTTCTAGGTTGAAGCGTTCGTCTACAGTAGCAGTTTTTATATTTAGGTTTCCCTCTGTTCTCTCATATATAGATAGATGAATTTGGAACTCTATATCCAACATGGTTTGTAGTAGTTCTTTGAAACTTGACAAAATAAAGGAGTTCTCAGTATTGTCTCTATGGCTTGTTTCCTCTTCAAGTAGCCCTAGGCACAGACTGTGGAAAAGCACTTTCATTGAGAGGGGTTGCCAAGCTTCTAAGAAATTGCGAGTTTCCGAAATACCAGCAAATATTCTTTCACCCAATCTTGATGATACTTGGTGGTAATGATCAGTACACCAATCCCACTTGGCTCACCAAATTTTGTTCTTCTAGGTTGAAGCGTTCGTCTACAGTAGCAGATTTTATATTTAGGTTTCCCTGTGTTCTCTGCTATATAGATAGATGAATTTGGAACTCTAAATCCAACATGGTTTGTAGTAGCTCTTTGAAACTTGACAAAATAAAGGAGTTCTCAGTTTTTGTCTCTATGGTTCATTTCCTCTTCAAGTAGCCCTAGGCACACACTGTGGAAAAGCACATTCATTGAGATGGGTTGCCAAGCGTCTAAGAAATAACGAGTTTCCGAAATACCAGCAAATATTTTTTCAACCAATCTTGATGATACCTGGTGGTATTGATCGGAACACAAATCCCACTTGGCTCACCAAATTTTGTTCTTCTAGGTTGAAGCGTTCGTCTACAGTAGCAGTTTTTATATTTAGGTTACACTCTGTTCTCTCCTATATAGATAGATGAATTTGGAACTCTAAATCTAACATGGTTTTTCGTGGCTCTTTGAAACTTGACAAAATAAAGAGGTTCTCAGTTTTGTCTCTATGGTTTGTTTCCTCTTCAAGTAGCCCTAGGCACAGACTGTGGAAAAGCACTTTCATTGAGAGGGGTTGCCAAGCCTCTATAAATTACGAGTTTCCGAAATACCAGCAAATATTTTTTCACCCAACCTTGATGACACTTGGTGGTAATGATCAGTACACAAATCCCACGTGGCTCACCAAATTTTGTTCTTCTAGTTTGAAGCGATCGTCTACAGTAGCAGTTTTTATATTTAGGTTTCCCTCTGTTCTCTCCTATGTAGATAGATAAATTTGGAACTCTAAATAAAACATGGTTTGTAGTAGCTCTTTGAAAGTTGACAAAATAAAGGAGTTCTCAGTTTGTCTCTATGGTTTGTTTCCTCGTCAAGAAGCCCTAGGCACAGACTGTGGAAAAGCACTTTCATTGAGAGGGGTTGCCAAGCTTCTAAGAAATAACAAGTTTCCGAAATACC
Source organism: Callospermophilus lateralis (assembly GCF_048772815.1). NCBI lineage: Eukaryota > Metazoa > Chordata > Mammalia > Rodentia > Sciuridae > Callospermophilus > Callospermophilus lateralis. The sequence goes on along the minus strand of NW_027517548.1, from coordinate 29,223 downwards.
GGCAAAATATTTTTTCACCCAATCTTGATGATACTTCTTGCTAATAATCAGTACACAAGTCCCACTTGGCTCACCAAATTTTGTTCTTCTAGGTTGAAGCGTTCGTCTACAGTAGCAGTTTTTATATTTAGGTTTCCCTCAGTTCTCTCCTATATAGTTAGATGAATTTGGAACTCTAAATCCAACATGGTTTGTAGTAGCTCTTTGAAACTTGACAAAATAAAGGAGTTCTCAGTTTTGTCTATATGGTTTGTTTCCTCTTCAAGTAGCCCTAGGCACAGACTGTGGAAAAGCACTTTCATTGAGAGGGGTTGCCATGCTTTAAAAAATTACGTGTTTCCGAAATACCAGCAAATATTTTTTCACCCAATCTTGATGATACTTGGTGGTAATGATCAGTACACAAATCCCACTTGGCTCACCAAATTTTGTTCTTCTAGCTTGAAGCGATCGTCTACAGTAGCAGTTTTTATATTGAGGTTTCACTCTGTTCTCTCATATATAGATAGATGAATTTGGAACTCTAAATCCAACATGGTTTGTAGTAGCACTTTGAAACTTGACAAAATAAAAGAGTTCTCAGTTTTGTCTCTATGGCTTGTTTCCTCTTCAAGTAGCCCTAGGCACAGACTGTGGAATAGCACTTTCATTGAGAGGGGTTGCCAAGCTTCTAAGAAATAACGAGTTTCCGAAATACCAGCAAATATTTTTTCACCCAATCTTGATGATACTTGGTGCTAATGATCAGTACACATTTCCCACTTGGCTTACCAAATTTTGTTATTCTAGGTTTAAGCGTTCGTCTACAGTAGCAGTTTTTTTATTTAGGTTTCCCTCTGTTCTCTCCTATATAGATAGATGCATTTGGAACTCTAAATCCAACATGGTTTGTTGTAGGTCTTTGAAAATTGACAAAATAAAGGAGTTCTCAGTTTTGTCTCTATGGTTTGTTTAATCTTCAAGTAGCCCTAGGCACAGACTGTGGAAAAGCACTTTCATTGAGAGGGGTTGCCAAGCTTCTAAGAAATAACGAGATTCCGAAATAACAGCAAATATTTTTTCGCCCAATCTTGATGATACTTGGTGGTAATGATCAGTACACAAATCCCACTTGGCTCACCAGATTTTGTTCTTCTAGCTTGAAGCGTTCGTCTACAGTAGCAGTTTTTATATTTAGGTTTCACTCCATTCTCTCATATAGAGATTGATGAATTTGGAACTCTAAATCCAACATGGTTTGTAGGAGCTCTTTGAAAAATGACAAAATAAACCACTTCTCAGTTTTGTCTCTATGGTTTGTTTCCTCTTCAAGTAGCCCTAGGCACAGACTGTGGAAAAGCACTTTCATTGAGAGGGGTTGCGAAGCCTCTATAAATTACGAGTTTCCGAAATACCAGCAAATATTTTTTCACCCAATCATGATGATACTTGGTGGTAATGATCAGTACACAAATCCCACTTGGCTCACCAAATTTTGTTCTTCTAGGTTGAAGCGTTCGTCTACAGTAGCAGTTTTTATTTTAGGTTTCCCTCTGTTCTCTCATATATAGATAGATGAATTTGGAACTCTATATCCAACATGGTTTGTAGTAGTTCTTTGAAACTTGACAAAATAAAGGAGTTCTCAGTATTGTCTCTATGGCTTGTTTCCTCTTCAAGTAGCCCTAGGCACAGACTGTGGAAAAGCACTTTCATTGAGAGGGGTTGCCAAGCTTCTAAGAAATTGCGAGTTTCCGAGATACCAGCAAATATTCTTTCACCCAATCTTGATGATACTTGGTGGTAATGATCAGTACACCAATCCCACTTGGCTCACCAAATTTTGTTCTTCTAGGTTGAAGCGTTCGTCTACAGTAGCAGATTTTATATTTAGGTTTCCCTGTGTTCTCTGCTATATAGATAGATGAATTTGGAACTCTAAATCCAACATGGTTTGTAGTAGCTCTTTGAAACTTGACAAAATAAAGGAGTTCTCAATTTTGTCTCTATGGCTTGTTTCCTCTTCAAGTAGCCCTAGGCACAGACTGTGGAAAAGCACTTTAATTGAGAGGGTTGCCAAGCTTCTAAGAAATTTCGAGTTTCCGAAATACCAGCAAATATTTCTTCACCCAATCTTGATGATACTTGGTGGTAATGATCAGTACACAAATCCCACTTGGCTCACCAGATTTTGTTCTTCTAGCTTGAAGCGTTCGTCTACAGTAGCAGTTTTTATATTTAGGTTTCACTCCGTTCTCTCATATAGAGATTGATGAATTTGGAACTCTAAATCCAACATGGTTTGTAGTAGCTCTTTGAAACTTGACAAAATAAAGGAGTTCTCAGTTTTGTCTCTATGGTTTGTTTCCTCTTCAAGTAGCCCTAGGCTCACACTGTGGAAAAGCACTTTCATTGAGATGGGTTGCCAAGCGTCTAAGAAATAACGAGTTTCCGAAATACCAGCAAATATTTTTTCAACCAATCTTGATGATACCTGGTGGTATTGATCGGAACACAAATCCCACTTGGCTCACCAAATTTTGTTTTTCTAGGTTGAAGCGTTCGTCTACAGTAGCAGTTTTTATATTTAGGTTACACTCTGTTCTCTCCTATATAGATAGATGAATTTGGAACTCTAAATCTAACATGGTTTTTCGTAGCTCTTTGAAACTTGACAAAATAAAGAGGTTCTCAGTTTTGTCTCTATGGTTTGTTTCCTCTTCAAGTAGCCCTAGGCACAGACTGTGGAAAAGCACTTTCATTGAGAGGGGTTGCCAAGCCTCTATAAATTACGAGTTTCCGAAATACCAGCAAATATTTTTTCACCCAATCTTGATGACACTTGGTGGTAATGATCAGTACACAAATCCCACGTGGCTCACCAAATTTTGTTCTTCTAGTTTGAAGCGATCGTCTACAGTAGCAGTTTTTATATTTAGGTTTCCCTCTGTTCTCTCCTATGTAGATAGATAAATTTGGAACTCTAAATAAAACATGGTTTGTAGTAGCTCTTTGAAAGTTGACAAAATAAAGGAGTTCTCAGTTTTGTCTCTATGGTTTGTTTCCTCGTCAAGAAGCCCTAGGCACAGACTGTGGAAAAGCACTTTCATTGAGAGGGGTTGCCAAGCTTCTAAGAAATAACAAGTTTCCGAAATACCGGCAAATATTTTTTCACCCAATCTTGATGATACTTCTTGCTAATAATCAGTACACAAGTCCCACTTGGCTCACCAAATTTTGTTCTTCTAGGTTGAAGCGTTCGTCTACAGTAGCAGTTTTTATATTTAGGTTTCCCTCAGTTCTCTCCTATATAGTTAGATGAATTTGGAACTCTAAATCCAACATGGTTTGTAGTAGTTCTTTGAAACTTGACAAAATAAAGGAGTTCTCAGTATTGTCTCTATGGCTTGTTTCCTCTTCAAGTAGCCCTAGGCACAGACTGTGGAAAAGCACTTTCATTGAGAGGGGTTGCCAAGCTTCTAAGAAATTGCGAGTTTCCGAAATACCAGCAAATATTCTTTCACCCAATCTTGATGATACTTGGTGGTAATGATCAGTACACCAATCCCACTTGGCTCACCAAATTTTGTTCTTCTAGGTTGAAGCGTTCGTCTACAGTAGCAGATTTTATATTTAGGTTTCCCTGTGTTCTCTGCTATATAGATAGATGAATTTGGAACTCTAAATCCAACATGGTTTGTAGTAGCTCTTTGAAACTTGACAAAATAAAGGAGTTCTCAGTTTTGTCTCTATGGTTCATTTCCTCTTCAAGTAGCCCTAGGCACACACTGTGGAAAAGCACTTTCATTGAGATGGGTTGCCAAGCGTCTAAGAAATAACGAGTTTCCGAAATACCAGCAAATATTTTTTCAACCAATCTTGATGATACCTGGTGGTATTGATCGGAACACAAATCCCACTTGGCTCACCAAATTTTGTTCTTCTAGGTTGAAGCGTTCGTCTACAGTAGCAGTTTTTATATTTAGGTTACACTCTGTTCTCTCCTATATAGATAGATGAATTTGGAACTCTAAATCTAACATGGTTTTTCGTAGCTCTTTGAAACTTGACAAAATAAAGAGGTTCTCAGTTTTGTCTCTATGGTTTGTTTCCTCTTCAAGTAGCCCTAGGCACAGACTGTGGAAAAGCACTTTCATTGAGAGGGGTTGCCAAGCCTCTATAAATTACGAGTTTCCGAAATACCAGCAAATATTTTTTCACCCAATCTTGATGACACTTGGTGGTAATGATCAGTACACAAATCCCACGTGGCTCACCAAATTTTGTTCTTCTAGTTTGAAGCGATCGTCTACAGTAGCAGTTTTTATATTTAGGTTTCCCTCTGTTCTCTCCTATGTAGATAGATAAATTTGGAACTCTAAATAAAACATGGTTTGTAGTAGCTCTTTGAAAGTTGACAAAATAAAGGAGTTCTCAGTTTTGTCTCTATGGTTTGTTTCCTCGTCAAGAAGCCCTAGGCACAGACTGTGGAAAAGCACTTTCATTGAGAGGGGTTGCCAAGCTTCTAAGAAATAACAAGTTTCCGAAATACCGGCAAATATTTTTTCACCCAATCTTGATGATACTTCTTGCTAATAATCAGTACACAAGTCCCACTTGGCTCACCAAATTTTGTTCTTCTAGGTTGAAGCGTTCGTCTACAGTAGCAGTTTTTATATTTAGGTTTCCCTCAGTTCTCTCCTATATAGTTAGATGAATTTGGAACTCTAAATCCAACATGGTTTGTAGTAGCTCTTTGAAACTTGACAAAATAAAGGAGTTCTCAGTTTTGTCTCTATGGTTTGTTTCCTCTTCAAGTAGCCCTAGGCACAGACTGTGGAAAAGCACTTTCATTGAGAGGGGTTGCCATGCTTTAAAAAATTACGTGTTTCCGAAATACCAGCAAATATTTTTTCACCCAATCTTGATGATACTTGGTGGTAATGATCAGTACACAAATCCCACTTGGCTCACCAAATTTTGTTCTTCTAGCTTGAAGCGATCGTCTACAGTAGCAGTTTTTATATTGAGGTTTCACTCTGTTCTCTCATATATAGATAGATGAATTTGGAACTCTAAATCCAACATGGTTTGTAGTAGCACTTTGAAACTTGACAAAATAAAAGAGTTCTCAGTTTTGTCTCTATGGCTTGTTTCCTCTTCAAGTAGCCCTAGGCACAGACTGTGGAAAAGCACTTTCATTGAGAGGGGTTGCCAAGCTTCTAAGAAATAACGAGTTTCCGAAATACCAGCAAATATTTTTTCACCCAATCTTGATGATACTTGGTGCTAATGATCAGTACACATTTCCCACTTGGCTTACCAAATTTTGTTATTCTAGGTTTAAGCGTTCGTCTACAGTAGCAGTTTTTTTATTTAGGTTTCCCTCTGTTCTCTCCTATATAGATAGATGCATTTGGAACTCTAAATCCAACATGGTTTGTTGTAGGTCTTTGAAAATTGACAAAATAAAGGAGTTCTCAGTTTTGTCTCTATGGTTTGTTTAATCTTCAAGTAGCCCTAGGCACAGACTGTGGAAAAGCACTTTCATTGAGAGGGGTTGCCAAGCTTCTAAGAAATAACGAGATTCCGAAATAACAGCAAATATTTTTTCGCCCAATCTTGATGATACTTGGTGGTAATGATCAGTACACAAATCCCACTTGGCTCACCAGATTTTGTTCTTCTAGCTTGAAGCGTTCGTCTACAGTAGCAGTTTTTATATTTAGGTTTCACTCCATTCTCTCATATAGAGATTGATGAATTTGGAACTCTAAATCCAACATGGTTTGTAGGAGCTCTTTGAAAAATGACAAAATAAACCACTTCTCAGTTTTGTCTCTATGGTTTGTTTCCTCTTCAAGTAGCCCTAGGCACAGACTGTGGAAAGGCACTTTCATTGAGAGGGGTTGCGAAGCCTCTATAAATTACGAGTTTCCGAAATACCAGCAAATATTTTTTCACCCAATCATGATGATACTTGGTGGTAATGATCAGTACACAAATCCCACTTGGCTCACCAAATTTTGTTCTTCTAGGTTGAAGCGTTCGTCTACAGTAGCAGTTTTTATTTTAGGTTTCCCTCTGTTCTCTCATATATAGATAGATGAATTTGGAACTCTATATCCAACATGGTTTGTAGTAGTTCTTTGAAACTTGACAAAATAAAGGAGTTCTCAGTATTGTCTCTATGGCTTGTTTCCTCTTCAAGTAGCCCTAGGCACAGACTGTGGAAAAGCACTTTCATTGAGAGGGGTTGCCAAGCTTCTAAGAAATTTCGAGTTTCCGAAATACCAGCAAATATTCTTTCACCCAATCTTGATGATACTTGGTGGTAATGATCAGTACACCAATCCCACTTGGCTCACCAAATTTTGTTCTTCTAGGTTGAAGCGTTCGTCTACAGTAGCAGATTTTATATTTAGGTTTCCCTGTGTTCTCTGCTATATAGATAGATGAATTTGGAACTCTAAATCCAACATGGTTTGTAGTAGCTCTTTGAAACTTGACAAAATAAAGGAGTTCTCAATTTTGTCTCTATGGCTTGTTTCCTCTTCAAGTAGCCCTAGGCACAGACTGTGGAAAAGCACTTTAATTGAGAGGGTTGCCAAGCTTCTAAGAAATTTCGAGTTTCCGAAATACCAGCAAATACTTCTTCACCCAAACTTGATGATACTTGGTGGTAATGATCAGTACACAAATCCCACTTGGCTCACCAGATTTTGTTCTTCTAGCTTGAAGCGTTCGTCTACAGTAGCAGTTTTTATATTTAGGTTTCACTCCGTTCTCTCATATAGAGATTGATGAATTTGGAACTCTAAATCCAACATGGTTTGTAGTAGCTCTTTGAAACTTGACAAAATAAAGGAGTTCTCAGTTTTGTCTCTATGGTTTGTTTCCTCTTCAAGTAGCCCTAGGCACACACTGTGGAAAAGCACTTTCATTGAGATGGGTTGCCAAGCGTCTAAGAAATAACGAGTTTCCGAAATACCAGCAAATATTTTTTCAACCAATCTTGATGATACCTGGTGGTATTGATCGGAACACAAATCCCACTTGGCTCACCAAATTTTGTTTTTCTAGGTTGAAGCGTTCGTCTACAGTAGCAGTTTTTATATTTAGGTTACACTCTGTTCTCTCCTATATAGATAGATGAATTTGGAACTCTAAATCTAACATGGTTTTTCGTAGCTCTTTGAAACTTGACAAAAATAAAGAGGTTCTCAGTTTTGTCTCTATGGTTTGTTTCCTCTTCAAGTAGCCCTAGGCACAGACTGTGGAAAAGCACTTTCATTGAGAGGGGTTGCCAAGCCTCTATAAATTACGAGTTTCCGAAATACCAGCAAATATTTTTTCACCCAATCTTGATGACACTTGGTGGTAATGATCAGTACACAAATCCCACGTGGCTCACCAAATTTTGTTCTTCTAGTTTGAAGCGATCGTCTACAGTAGCAGTTTTTATATTTAGGTTTCCCTCTGTTCTCTCCTATGTAGATAGATAAATTTGGAACTCTAAATAAAACATGGTTTGTAGTAGCTCTTTGAAAGTTGACAAAATAAAGGAGTTCTCAGTTTTGTCTCTATGGTTTGTTTCCTCGTCAAGAAGCCCTAGGCACAGACTGTGGAAAAGCACTTTCATTGAGAGGGGTTGCCAAGCTTCTAAGAAATAACAAGTTTCCGAAATACCGGCAAATATTTTTTCACCCAATCTTGATGATACTTCTTGCTAATAATCAGTACACAAGTCCCACTTGGCTCACCAAATTTTGTTCTTCTAGGTTGAAGCGTTCGTCTACAGTAGCAGTTTTTATATTTAGGTTTCCCTCAGTTCTCTCCTATATAGTTAGATGAATTTGGAACTCTAAATCCAACATGGTTTGTAGTAGTTCTTTGAAACTTGACAAAATAAAGGAGTTCTCAGTATTGTCTCTATGGCTTGTTTCCTCTTCAAGTAGCCCTAGGCACAGACTGTGGAAAAGCACTTTCATTGAGAGGGGTTGCCAAGCTTCTAAGAAATTGCGAGTTTCCGAAATACCAGCAAATATTCTTTCACCCAATCTTGATGATACTTGGTGGTAATGATCAGTACACCAATCCCACTTGGCTCACCAAATTTTGTTCTTCTAGGTTGAAGCGTTCGTCCACAGTAGCAGTTTTTATATTTAGGTTTCCCTCTGTTCTCTCCTATATAGATAGATGAATTTGGAACTCTAAATCCAACATGGTTTGTAGTAGCTCTTTGAAACTTGACAAAATAAAGGAGTTCTCAATTTTGTCTCTATGGCTTGTTTCCTCTTCAAGTAGCCCTAGGCACAGACTGTGGAAAGGCACTTTCGTTGAGAGGGGTTGCCAAGCTTCTAGAAATTACGAGTTTCCAAAATACCAGTAAATATTTTTTCACCCAATCTTGATGATACTTGGTGGTAATGATCAGTACACAAATCACACTTGGCTCACCAAATTTTTCTTCTTCTAGGTTGAAGCGTTCGTCTACAGTAGCAGTTTTTATATTTAGGTTTCCCTCTGTTCTCTCATATATAGATAGATGAATTTGGAACTCTATATCCAACATGGTTTGTAGTAGTTCTTTGAAACTTGACAAAATAAAGGAGTTCTCAGTATTGTCTGTATGGCTTGTTTCCTCTTCAAGTAGCCCTAGGCACAGACTGTGGAAAAGCACTTTCATTGAGAGGGGTTGCCAAGCTTCTAAGAAAATTGCGAGTTTCCGAAATACCAGCAAATATTCTTTCACCCAATCTTGATGATACTTGGTGGTAATGATCAGTACACCAATCCCACTTGGCTCACCAAATTTTGTTCTTCTAGGTTGAAGCGTTCGTCTACAGTAGCAGATTTTATATTTAGGTTTCCCTGTGTTCTCTGCTATATAGATAGATGAATTTGGAACTCTAAATCCAACATGGTTTGTAGTAGCTCTTTGAAACTTGACAAAATAAAGGAGTTCTCAATTTTGTCTCTATGGCTTGTTTCCTCTTCAAGTAGCCCTAGGCACAGACTGTGGAAAAGCACTTTAATTGAGAGGGGTTGCCAAGCTTCTAAGAAATTTCGAGTTTCCGAAATACCAGCAAATATTTCTTCACCCAATCTTGATGATACTTGGTGGTAATGATCAGTACACAAATCCCACTTGGCTCACCAGATTTTGTTCTTCTAGCTTGAAGCATTCGTCTACAGTAGCAGTTTTATATTTAGGTTTCACTCCGTTCTCTCATATAGAGATTGATGAATTTGGAACTCTAAATCCAACATGGTTTGTAGTAGCTCTTTGAAACTTGACAAAATAAAGGAGTTCTCAGTTTTGTCTCTATGGTTTGTTTCCTCTTCAAGTAGCCCTAGGCACACACTGTGGAAAAGCACTTTCATTGAGATGGGTTGCCAAGCGTCTAAGAAATAACGAGTTTCCGAAATACCAGCAAATATTTTTTCAACCAATCTTGATGATACCTGGTGGTATTGATCGGAACACAAATCCCACTTGGCTCACCAAATTTGTTTTTCTAGGTTGAAGCGTTCGTCTACAGTAGCAGTTTTTATATTTAGGTTACACTCTGTTCTCTCCTATATAGATAGATGAATTTGGAACTCTAAATCTAACATGGTTTTTCGTAGCTCTTTGAAACTTGACAAAATAAAGAGGATCTCAGTTTTGTCTCTATGGTTTGTTTCCTCTTCAAGTAGCCCTAGGCACAGACTGTGGAAAAGCACTTTCATTGAGAGGGGTTGCCAAGCCTCTATAAATTACGAGTTTCCGAAATACCAGCAAATATTTTTTCACCCAATCTTGATGACACTTGGTGGTAATGATCAGTACACAAATCCCACGTGGCTCACCAAATTTTGTTCTTCTAGTTTGAAGCGATCGTCTACAGTAGCAGTTTTTATATTTAGGTTTCCCTCTGTTCTCTCCTATGTAGATAGATAAATTTGGAACTCTAAATAAAACATGGTTTGTAGTAGCTCTTTGAAAGTTGACAAAATAAAGGAGTTCTCAGTTTTGTCTCTATGGTTTGTTTCCTCGTCAAGAAGCCCTAGGCACAGACTGTTTAAAAGCACTTTCATTGAGAGGGGTTGCCAAGCTTCTAAGAAATAACAAGTTTCCGAAATACCGGCAAATATTTTTTCACCCAATCTTGATGATACTTCTTGCTAATAATCAGTACACAAGTCCCACTTGGCTCACCAAATTTTGTTCTTCTAGGTTGAAACGTTCGTCTACAGTAGCAGTTTTTATATTTAGGTTTCCCTCCGTTCTCTCCTATATAGATAGATGAATTTGGAACTCTAAATCCAACATGGTTTGTAGTAGCTCTTTGAAACTTGACAAAATAAAGGAGTTCTCAATTTTGTCTCTATGGCTTGTTTCCTCTTCAAGTAGCCCTAGGCACAGACTGTGGAAAGGCACTTTCGTTGAGAGGGGTTGCCAAGCTTCTAGAAATTACGAGTTTCCAAAATACCAGCAAATATTTTTTCACCCAATCTTGATGATACTTGGTGGTAATGATCAGTACACAAATCACACTTGGCTCACCAAATTTTGTTCTTCTAGGTTGAAGCGTTCGTCTACAGTAGCAGTTTTTATATTTAGGTTTCCCTCTGTTCTCTCCTTTATAGATAGCTGAATTTGGAACTCTAAATCCAACATGGTTTGTAGTAGCTCTTTGAAACTTGACAAAATAAAGGAGTTCTCAATTTTGTCCCTATGGCTTGTTTCCTCTTCAAGTAGCCCTAGGCACAGACTGTGGAAAAGCACTTTCATTGAGAGGGGTTGCCAAGCTTCTAAGAAATAACGAGTTTCCGAAATACCAGCAAATATTTTTTCACCCAATCTTGATGATACTTGGTGGTAATGATCAGTACACAAATCCCACTTGGCTCACCAAATTTTGTTCTTCTAGCTTGAAGCGATCGTCTACAGTAGCAGTTTTTATATTTAGGTTTCACTCTGTTCTCTCATATATAGATAGATGAATTTGGAACTCTAAATCCAACATGGTTTGTAGTAGCTCTTTGAAACTTGACAAAATAAAAGAGTTCTCAGTTTTGTCTCTATGGCTTGTTTCCTCTTCAAGTAGCCCTAGGCACAGACTGTGGAAAAGCACTTTCATTGAGAGGGGTTGCCAAGCTTCTAAGAAATAACGAGTTTCCGAAATACCAGCAAATATTTTTTCACCCAATCTTGATGATACGTGGTGCTAATGATCAGTACACATTTCCCACTTGGCTCACCAAATTTTGTTCTTCTATGTTGAAGCGTTCGTCTACAGTAGCAGTTTTTATATTTAGGTTTCCCTCTGTTCTCTCCTATATAGATAGATGAATTTGGAACTGTATATGCAACATGGTTTGTAGTAGTTCTTTGAAACTTGACAAAATAAAGGAGTTCTCTGTTTTGTCTCTATGGCTTGTTTCCTCTTCAAGTAGCCCTAGGCACACACAGTGGAAAAGCACTTTCATTGAGAGGGGTTGCCAAGCCTCTATAAATTACGAGTTTCCGAAATACCAGCAAATATTTTTTCACCCAATCTTGATGACACTTGGTGGTAATGATCAGTACACAAATCCCACGTGGCTCACCAAATTTTGTTCTTCTAGTTTGAAGCGATCGTCTACAGTAGCAGTTTTTATATTTAGGTTTCCCTCTGTTCTCTCCTATGTAGATAGATAAATTTGGAACTCTAAATAAAACATGGTTTGTAGTAGCTCTTTGAAAGTTGACAAAATAAAGGAGTTCTCAGTTTTGTCTCTATGGTTTGTTTCCTCGTCAAGAAGCCCTAGGCACAGACTGTTTAAAAGCACTTTCATTGAGAGGGGTTGCCAAGCTTCTAAGAAATAACAAGTTTCCGAAATACCGGCAAATATTTTTTCACCCAATCTTGATGATACTTCTTGCTAATAATCAGTACACAAGTCCCACTTGGCTCACCAAATTTTGTTCTTCTAGGTTGAAGCGTTCGTCTACAGTAGCAGTTTTTATATTTAGGTTTCCCTCTGTTCTCTCCTATATAGATAGATGAATTTGGAACTCTAAATCCAACATGGTTTGTAGTAGCTCTTTCAAACTTGACAAAATAAAGGAGTTCTCAATTTTGTCTCTATGGCTTGTTTCCTCTTCAAGTAGCCCTAGGCACAGACTGTGGAAAGGCACTTTCGTTGAGAGGGGTTGCCAAGCTTCTAGAAATTACGAGTTTCCAAAATACCAGCAAATATTTTTTCACCCAATCTTGATGATACTTGGTGGTAATGATCAGTACACAAATCACACTTGGCTCACCAAATTTTGTTCTTCTAGGTTGAAGCGTTCGTCTACAGTAGCAGTTTTTATATTTAGGTTTCCCTCTGTTCTCTCCTTTATAGATAGCTGAATTTGGAACTCTAAATCCAACATGGTTTGTAGTAGCTCTTTGAAACTTGACAAAATAAAGGAGTTCTCAATTTTGTCCCTATGGCTTGTTTCCTCTTCAAGTAGCCCTAGGCACAGACTGTGGAAAAGCACTTTCATTGAGAGGGGTTGCCAAGCTTCTAAGAAATAACGAGTTTCCGAAATACCAGCAAATATTTTTTCACCCAATCTTGATGATACTTGGTGGTAATGATCAGTACACAAATCCCACTTGGCTCACCAAATTTTGTTCTTCTAGCTTGAAGCGATCGTCTACAGTAGCAGTTTTTATATTTAGGTTTCACTCTGTTCTCTCATATATAGATAGATGAATTTGGAACTCTAAATCCAACATGGTTTGTAGTAGCTCTTTGAAACTTGACAAAATAAAAGAGTTCTCAGTTTTGTCTCTATGGCTTGTTTCCTCTTCAAGTAGCCCTAGGCACAGACTGTGGAAAAGCACTTTCATTGAGAGGGGTTGCCAAGCTTCTAAGAAATAACGAGTTTCCGAAATACCAGCAAATATTTTTTCACCCAATCTTGATGATACGTGGTGCTAATGATCAGTACACATTTCCCACTTGGCTCACCAAATTTTGTTCTTCTATGTTGAAGCGTTCGTCTACAGTAGCAGTTTTTATATTTAGGTTTCCCTCTGTTCTCTCCTATATAGATAGATGAATTTGGAACTGTATATGCAACATGGTTTGTAGTAGTTCTTTGAAACTTGACAAAATAAAGGAGTTCTCTGTTTTGTCTCTATGGCTTGTTTCCTCTTCAAGTAGCCCTAGGCACACACAGTGGAAAAGCACTTTCATTGAGAGGGGTTGCCAAGCCTCTATAAATTACGAGTTTCCGAAATACCAGCAAATATTTTTTCACCCAATCTTGATGACACTTGGTGGTAATGATCAGTACACAAATCCCACGTGGCTCACCAAATTTTGTTCTTCTAGTTTGAAGCGATCGTCTACAGTAGCAGTTTTTATATTTAGGTTTCCCTCTGTTCTCTCCTATGTAGATAGATAAATTTGGAACTCTAAATAAAACATGGTTTGTAGTAGCTCTTTGAAAGTTGACAAAATAAAGGAGTTCTCAGTTTTGTCTCTATGGTTTGTTTCCTCGTCAAGAAGCCCTAGGCACAGACTGTTTAAAAGCACTTTCATTGAGAGGGGTTGCCAAGCTTCTAAGAAATAACAAGTTTCCGAAATACCGGCAAATATTTTTTCACCCAATCTTGATGATACTTCTTGCTAATAATCAGTACACAAGTCCCACTTGGCTCACCAAATTTTGTTCTTCTAGGTTGAAGCGTTCGTCTACAGTAGCAGTTTTTATATTTAGGTTTCCCTCTGTTCTCTCCTATATAGATAGATGAATTTGGAACTCTAAATCCAACATGGTTTGTAGTAGCTCTTTCAAACTTGACAAAATAAAGGAGTTCTCAATTTTGTCTCTATGGCTTGTTTCCTCTTCAAGTAGCCCTAGGCACAGACTGTGGAAAGGCACTTTCGTTGAGAGGGGTTGCCAAGCTTCTAGAAATTACGAGTTTCCAAAATACCAGCAAATATTTTTTCACCCAATCTTGATGATACTTGGTGGTAATGATCAGTACACAAATCACACTTGGCTCACCAAATTTTGTTCTTCTAGGTTGAAGCGTTCGTCTACAGTAGCAGTTTTTATATTTAGGTTTCCCTCTGTTCTCTCCTTTATAGATAGCTGAATTTGGAACTCTAAATCCAACATGGTTTGTAGTAGCTCTTTGAAACTTGACAAAATAAAGGAGTTCTCAATTTTGTCCCTATGGCTTGTTTCCTCTTCAAGTAGCCCTAGGCACAGACTGTGGAAAAGCACTTTCATTGAGAGGGGTTTCCAAGCTTCTAAGAAATAACGAGTTTCCGAAATACCAGCAAATATTTTTTCACCCAATCTTGATGATACTTGGTGGTAATGATCAGTACACAAATCCCACTTGGCTCACCAAATTTTGTTCTTCTAGCTTGAAGCGATCGTCTACAGTAGCAGTTTTTATATTTAGGTTTCACTCTGTTCTCTCATATATAGATAGATGAATTTGGAACTCTAAATCCAACATGGTTTGTAGTAGCTCTTTGAAACTTGACAAAATAAAAGAGTTCTCAGTTTTGTCTCTATGGCTTGTTTCCTCTTCAAGTAGCCCTAGGCACAGACTGTGGAAAAGCACTTTCATTGAGAGGGGTTGCCAAGCTTCTAAGAAATAACGAGTTTCCGAAATACCAGCAAATATTTTTTCACCCAATCTTGATGATACGTGGTGCTAATGATCAGTACACATTTCCCACTTGGCTCACCAAATTTTGTTCTTCTATGTTGAAGCGTTCGTCTACAGTAGCAGTTTTTATATTTAGGTTTCCCTCTGTTCTCTCCTATATAGATAGATGAATTTGGAACTGTATATGCAACATGGTTTGTAGTAGTTCTTTGAAACTTGACAAAATAAAGGAGTTCTCTGTTTTGTCTCTATGGCTTGTTTCCTCTTCAAGTAGCCCTAGGCACAGACTGTGGAAAAGCACTTTCATTGAGAGGGGTTGCCAAGCTTCTAAGAAATAACGAGATTCCGAAATAACAGCAAATATTTTTTCACCCAATCTTGAGGATACTTGGTGGTAATGATCAGTACACAAATCCTACTTGGCTCACCAGATTTTGTTCTTCTAGCTTGAAGCGTTCGTCTACAGTAGCAGTTTTTATATTTAGGTTTCACTCCGTTCTCTCATATAGAGATAGATGAATTTGGAACTCTAAATCCAACATGGTTTGTAGTAGCTCTTTGAAACTTGACAAAATAACGGAGTTCTCAGTTTTGTCTCTATGGTTTGTTTCCTCTTCAAGTAGCCCTAAGCAGAGACTGTGGAAAAACACTTTCATTGAGAGGGGTTGCCAAGCTTTTAAGAAATTACGAGTTTCCGAAATACCAGCATATATTTTTTCAACCAATCTTGATGATACTTGGTGGTAATGATCAGTACACAAATCCCACTTGTCTCACCAAATTTTCTTCTTTTAGGTTGAAGCGTTCGTCTACAGTAGCAGTTTTTATATTTAGGTTTTCCTCTGTTCTCTCCTATATAGATAGATGAATTTGGAACTCTAAATCCAACATGGTTTGTA
The DNA here is from genome assembly GCF_048772815.1 of Callospermophilus lateralis. Taxonomy (NCBI): domain Eukaryota; kingdom Metazoa; phylum Chordata; class Mammalia; order Rodentia; family Sciuridae; genus Callospermophilus; species Callospermophilus lateralis. The sequence continues at coordinate 13,688 of NW_027517548.1, read as the reverse complement.
GTAGCTCTTTGAAAAACGACAAAATAAAGCACTTCTCAGTGTTGTCTCTATGCTTTGTTTAATCTTCAAGTAGCCCTAGGCACAGACTGTGGAAAAGCACTTTCATTGAGAGGGTTTGCCAAGCTTCTAAGAAATTACGAGTTTCCGAAATACCAGCAAATATTTTTTCACCCAATCTTGATGATACGTGGTGCTAATGATCAGTACACATTTCCCACTTGGCTCACCAAATTTTGTTCTTCTATGTTGAAGCGTTCGTCTACAGTAGCAGTTTTTATATTTAGGTTTCGCTCTGTTCTCTCATATATAGATAGATGAATTTGGAACTCTATATCCAACATGGTTTGTAGTAGTTCTTTGAAACTTGACAAAATAAATTAGTTCTCAGTATTGTCTCTATGGCTTGTTTCCTCTTCATGTAGCCCTAGGCACAGACTGTGGAAAAGCACTTTTATTGAGAGGGGTTGCCAAGCTTCTAAGAAATTGCGAGTTTCCGAAATACCAGCAAATATTTTTTCACCCAATCTTGATGATACTGGGTGGTAATGATCAGTACACAAATCCCACTTGGCTCACCAAATTTTGTTCTTCTAGTTTGAAGCGTTCGTCTACAGTAGCAGTTTTTATATTTAGGTTTCACTCTGTTCTCTCCTATATAGATATATGAATTTGGAACTCTAAATCCAACATGGTTTGTAGTAGCTCTTTGAAACTTGACAAAATAAAGGAGTTCTCCATTTTGTCTCTATGGTTTGTTTCCTCTTCAAGTAGCCCTAGGCACAGACTGTGGAAAACCACTTTCATTGAGAGGGGTTGCCACGCTTCTAAGAAATTACGAGTTTCCGAAATACCAGCAAATATTTTTTCACCCAATCTTGATGATACCTGGTGGTAATGATCAGTACACAAATCCCACTTGGCTCACCAAATTTTGTTCTTCTAGGTTGAAGCGTTCGTCTACAGTAGCAGTTTTTATATTTAGGTTTCCCTCTGTTCTCTCCTATATAGATAGATGAATTTGGAACTGTATATCCAACATGGTTTGTAGTAGCTCTTTGAAACTTGACAAAGTAAAGGAGTGCTCAATTTTGTTTCTATGACTTGTTTCCCATTCAAGTAGCCCTAAGCACAGACTTTGGAAAAGCACTTTCATTGAGATGGGTTGCCAAGCTTCTAAGAAATTTCGAGTTTCCGAAATACCAGCAAATATTTCTTCACCCAATCTTGATGATACTTGGTGGTAATGATCAGTACACAAATCCCACTTGGCTCACCAAATTTTCTTCTTCTAGTTTGAAGCGTTCGTCTACAGTAGCAGTTTTTATATTTAGGTTTCACTCTGTTCTCTCCTATATAGATAGATGAATTTGGAACTCTAAATCCAACATGGTTTGTAGTAGCTCTTTGAAACTTCACAAAATAAAGGAGTTCTCCGTTTTGTCTCTATGGTTTGTTTCCTCTTCAAGTAGCCCTAGGCACAGTCTGTGGAAAAGCACTTTCATTGAGAGGGGTTGCCAAGCTTCTAAGAAATTTCGAGTTTCCGAAATACCAGCAAATATTTCTTCACCCAATCTTGATGATACTTGGTGGTAATGATCAGTACACAAATCCCACTTGGCTCACCAGATTTTGTTCTTCTAGCTTGAAGCGTTCGTCTACAGTAGCAGTTTTTATATTTAGGTTTCACTCCGTTCTCTCATATAGAGATTGATGAATTTGGAACTCTAAATCCAACATGGTTTGTAGTAGCTCTTTGAAACTTGACAAAATAAAGGAGTTCTCAGTTTTGTCTCTATGGTTTGTTTCCTCTTCAAGTAGCCCTAGGCACACACTGTGGAAAAGCACTTTCATTGAGATGGGTTGCCAAGCGTCTAAGAAATAACGAGTTTCCGAAATACCAGCAAATATTTTTTCAACCAATCTTGATGATACCTGGTGGTATTGATCAGAACACAAATCCCACTTGGCTCACCAAATTTTGTTTTTCTAGGTTGAAGCGTTCGTCTACAGTAGCAGTTTTTATATTTAGGTTACACTCTGTTCTCTCCTATATAGATAGATGAATTTGGAACTCTAAATCTAACATGGTTTTTCGTAGCTCTTTGAAACTTGACAAAATAAAGAGGTTCTCAGTTTTGTCTCTATGGTTTGTTTCCTCTTCAAGTAGCCCTAGGCACAGACTGTGGAAAAGCACTTTCATTGAGAGGGGTTGCCAAGCCTCTATAAATTACGAGTTTCCGAAATACCAGCAAATATTTTTCACCCAATCTTGATGACACTTGGTGGTAATGATCAGTACACAAATCCCACGTGGCTCACCAAATTTTGTTCTTCTAGTTTGAAGCGATCGTCTACAGTAGCAGTTTTTATATTTAGGTTTCCCTCTGTTCTCTCCTATGTAGATAGATAAATTTGGAACTCTAAATAAAACATGGTTTGTAATAGCTCTTTGAAAGTTGACAAAATAAAGGAGTTCTCAGTTTTGTCTCTATGGTTTGTTTCCTCGTCAAGAAGCCCTAGGCACAGACTGTGGAAAAGCACTTTCATTGAGAGGGGTTGCCAAGCTTCTAAGAAATAACAAGTTTCCGAAATACCGGCAAATATTTTTTCACCCAATCTTGATGATACTTCTTGCTAATAATCAGTACACAAGTCCCACTTGGCTCACCAAATTTTGTTCTTCTAGGTTGAAGCGTTCGTCTACAGTAGCAGTTTTTATATTTAGGTTTCCCTCAGTTCTCTCCTATATAGTTAGATGAATTTGGAACTCTAAATCCCACATGGTTTGTAGTAGCTCTTTGAAACTTGACAAAATAAAGGAGTTCTCAGTTTTGTCTCTATGGTTTCTTTCCTCTTCAAGTAGCCCTAGGCACAGACTGTGGAAAAGCACTTTCATTGAGAGGGGTTGCCATGCTTTAAAAAATTACGTGTTTCCGAAATACCAGCAAATATTTTTTCACCCAATCTTGATGATACTTGGTGGTAATGATCAGTACACAAATCACACTTGGCTCACCAAATTTTGTTCTTCTAGGTTGAAGCGTTAGTCTACAGTAGAGTTTTTATATTTAGGTTACCCTCTGTTCTCTCCTATATAGATAGATGAATTTGGAACTCTAAATCCAACATGGTTTGTAGTAGCTCTTTGAAACTTGACAAAATAAAGGAGTTCTCAATTTTGTCTCTATGGCTTGTTTCCTCTTCAAGTAGCCCTAGGCACAGACTGTGGAAAGGCACTTTCGTTGAGAGGGGTTGCCAAGCTTCTAGAAATTACGAGTTTCCAAAATACCAGCAAATATTTTTCACCCAATCTTTATGATACTGGTGGTAATGATCAGTAACACAAATCACACTTGGCTCACCAAATTTTGTTCTTCTGGTTGAAGCGTTCGTCTACAGTAGCAGTTTTTATATTTAGGTTTCCCTCTGTTCTCTCCTATATAGATAGCTGAATTTGGAACTCTAAATCCAACATGGTTTGTAGTAGCTCTTTGAAACTTGACAAAATAAAGGAGTTCTCAATTTTGTCTCTATGGCTTGTTTCCTCTTCAAGTAGCCCTAGGCACAGACTGTGGAAAAGCACTTTCATTGAGAGGGGTTTCCAAGCTTCTAAGAAATAACGAGTTTCCGAAATACCAGCAAATATTTTTTCACCCAATCTTGATGATACTGGTGGTAATGATCAGTACACAAATCCCACTTGGCTCACCAAATTTTGTTCTTCTAGCTTGAAGCGATCGTCTACAGTAGCAGTTTTTATATTTAGGTTTCACTCTGTTCTCTCCTATATAGATAGATGAATTTGGAACTCTAAATCCAACAATGGTTTGTAGTAGCTCTTTGAAACTTGACAAAATAAAAGAGTTCTCAGTTTTGTCTCTATGGCTTGTTTCCTCTTCAAGTAGCCCTAGGCACAGACTGTGGAAAAGCACTTTCATTGAGAGGGGTTGCCAAGCTTCTAAGAAATAACGAGTTTCCGAAATACCAGCAAATATTTTTTCACCCAATCTTGATGATACTTGGTGCTAATGATCAGTACACATTTCCCACTTGGCTCACCAAATTTTGTTCTTCTATGTTGAAGCGTTCGTCTACAGTAGCAGTTTTTATATTTAGGTTTCACTCTGTTCTCTCCTATATAGATAGATGAATTTTAACTGTATATCCAACATGGTTTGTAGTAGTTCTTTGAAACTTGACAAAATAAAGGAGTTCTCTGTTTTGTCTCTATGGCTTGTTTCCTCTTCAAGTAGCCCTAGGCACATACTGTGGAAAAGCACTTTCATTGAGAGGGGTTGCCAAGCTTCTAAGAAATAACGAGATTCCGAAATAACAGCAAATATTTTTTCACCCAATCTTGAGGATACGTGGTGGTAATGATCAGTACACAAATCCTACTTGGCTCACCAGATTTTGTTCTTCTAGCTTGAAGCGTTCGTCTACAGTAGCAGTTTTTATATTTAGGTTTCACTCCGTTCTCTCATATAGAGATAGATCAATTTGGAACTCTAAATCCAACATGGTTTGTAGTAGCTCTTTGAAACTTGACAAAATAAAGGAGTTCTCAGTTTTGTCTCTATGGTTTGTTTCCTCTTCAAGTAGCCCTAGGCAGAGACTGTGGAAAAACACTTTCATTGAGATGGGTTGCCAAGCGTCTAAGAAATAACGAGTTTCCGAAATACCAGCAAATATTTTTTTCAACCAATCTTGATGATACCTGGTGGTATTGATCAGAACACAAATCCCACTTGGCTCACCAAATTTTGTTTTTCTAGGTTGAAGCGTTCGTCTACAGTAGCAGTTTTTATATTTAGGTTACACTCTGTTCTCTCCTATATAGATAGATGAATTTGGAACTCTAAATCTAACATGGTTTTTCGTAGCTCTTTGAAACTTGACAAAATAAAGAGGTTCGTTCTCAGTTTTGTCTCTATGGTTTGTTTCCTCTTCAAGTAGCCCTAGGCACAGACTGTGGAAAAGCACTTTCATTGAGAGGGGTTGCCAAGCCTCTATAAATTACGAGTTTCCGAAATACCAGCAAATATTTTTTCACCCAATCTTGATGACACTTGGTGGTAATGATCAGTACACAAATCCCACGTGGCTCACCAAATTTTGTTCTTCTAGTTTGAAGCGATCGTCTACAGTAGCAGTTTTTATATTTAGGTTTCCCTCTGTTCTCTCCTATGTAGATAGATAAATTTGGAACTCTAAATAAAACATGGTTTGTAGTAGCTCTTTGAAAGTTGACAAAATAAAGGAGTTCTCAGTTTTGTCTCTATGGTTTGTTTCCTCGTCAAGAAGCCCTAGGCACAGACTGTGGAAAAGCACTTTCATTGAGAGGGGTTGCCAAGCTTCTAAGAAATAACAAGTTTCCGAAATACCGGCAAATATTTTTTCACCCAATCTTGATGATACTTCTTGCTAATAATCAGTACACAAGTCCCACTTGGCTCACCAAATTTTGTTCTTCTAGGTTGAAGCGTTCGTCTACAGTAGCAGTTTTTATATTTAGGTTTCAGTCAGTTCTCTCCTATATAGTTAGATGAATTTGGAACTCTAAATCCAACATGGTTTGTAGTAGCTCTTTGAAACTTGACAAAATAAAGGAGTTCTCAGTTTTGTCTCTATGGTTTGTTTCCTCTTCAAGTAGCCCTAGGCACAGACTGTGGAAAAGCACTTTCATTGAGAGGGGTTGCCATGCTTTAAAAAATTACGAGTTTCCGAAATACCAGCAAATATTTTTTCACCCAATCTTGATGATACTTGGTGGTAATGATCAGTACACAAATCACACTTGGCTCACCAAATTTTGTTCTTCTAGGTTGAAGCGTTCGTCTACAGTAGCAGTTTTTATATTTAGGTTTCCCTCTGTTCTCTCCTATATAGATAGATGAATTTGGAACTCTAAATCCAACATGGTTTGTAGTAGCTCTTTGAAACTTGACAAAATAAAGGAGTTCTCAATTTTTTCTCTATGGCTTGTTTCCTCTTCAAGTAGCCCTAGGCACAGACTGTGGAAAGGCACTTTCGTTGAGAGGGGTTGCCAAGCTTCTAGAAATTACGAGTTTCCAAAATACCAGCAAATATTTTTTCACCCAATCTTCATGATACTTGGTGGTAATGATCAGTACACAAATCACACTTGGCTCACCAAATTTTTTTCTTCTAGGTTGAAGCGTTCGTCTACAGTAGCAGTTTTTATATTTAGGTTTCCCTCTGTTCTCTCCTATATAGATAGCTGAATTTGGAACTCTAAATCCAACATGGTTTGTAGTAGCTCTTTGAAACTTGACAAAATAAAGGAGTTCTCAATTTTGTCCCTATGGCTTGTTTCCTCTTCAAGTAGCCCTAGGCACAGACTGTGGAAAAGCACTTTCATTGAGAGGGGTTTCTAAGCTTCTAAGAAATAACGAGTTTCCGAAATACCAGCAAATATTTTTTCACCCAATCTTGATGATACTTGGTGGTAATGATCAATACACAAATCCCACTTGGCTCACCAAATTTTGTTCTTCTAGCTTGAAGTGATCGTCTACAGTAGCAGTTTTTATATTTAGGTTTCACTCTGTTCTCTCATATATAGATAGATGAATTTGGAACTCTAAATCCAACATGGTTTGTAGTAGCTCTTTGAAACTTGACAAAATAAAAGAGTTCTCAGTTTTGTCTCTATGGCTTGTTTCCTCTTCAAGTAGCCCTAGGCACAGACTGTGGAAAAGCACTTTCATTGAGAGGGGTTGCCAAGCTTCTAAGAAATAACGAGTTTCCGAAATACCAGCAAATAGTTTTTCACCCAATCTTGATGATACTTGGTGCTAATGATCAGTACACATTTCCCACTTGGCTCACCAAATTTTGTTCTTCTATGTTGAAGCGTTCATCTACAGTAGCAGTTTTTATATTTAGGTTTCCCTCTGTTCTCTACTATATAGATAGATGAATTTGGAACTGTATATCCAACATGGTTTGTAGTAGTTCTTTGAAACTTGACAAAATAAACGAGTTCTCTGTTTTGTCTCTATGGCTTGTTTCCTCTTCAAGTAGCCCTAGGCACAGACTGTGGAAAAGCACTTTCATTGAGAGGGGTTGCCAAGCTTCTAAGAAATAAGGAGATTCCGAAATAACAGCAAATATTTTTTCACCCAATCTTGAGGATACTTGGTGGTAATGATCAGTACACAAATCCTACTTGGCTCACCAGATTTTGTTCTTCTAGCTTGAAGCGTTCGTCTACAGTAGCAGTTTTTATATTTAGGTTTCACTCCGTTCTCTCATATAGAGATAGATGAATTTGGAACTCTAAATCCAACATGGTTTGTAGTAGCTCTTTGAAACTTGACAAAATAAAGGAGTTCTCAGTTTTGTCTCTATGGTTTGTTTCCTCTTCAAGTAGCCCTAGGCAGAGACTGTGAAAAAACACTTTCATTGAGAGGGGTTGCCAAGCTTTTAAGAAATTACGAGTTTCCGAAATACCAGCATATATTTTTTCAACCAATCTTGATGATACTTGGTGGTAATGATCAGTACACAAATCCCACTTGGCTCACCAAATTTTCTTCTTTTAGGTTGAAGCGTTCGTCTACAGTAGCAGTTTTTATATTTAGGTTTTCCTCTGTTCTCTCCTATATAGATAGATGAATTTGGAACTCTAACTCCAACATGGTTTGTAGTAGCTCTTTGAAAAACGACAAAATAAAGCTCTTCTCAGTGTTGTCTCTATGGTTTGTTTAATCTTCAAGTAGCCCTAGGCACAGACTGTGGAAAAGCACTTTCATTGAGAGGGTGTGCCAAGCTTCTAAGAAATTACGAGTTTCCGAAATACCAGCAAATATTTTTTCACCCAATCTTGATGATCCTTGGTGGTAATGATCAGTGCACAAATCCCACTTGGCTCACCAAATTTTGTTCTTCTACGTTGAAGCGTTCGTCTACAATAGCAGTTTTTATATTTAGGTTTCGCTCTGTTCTCTCATATATAGATAGATGAATTTGGAACTCTATATCCAACATGGTTTGTAGTAGTTCTTTGAAATTGATAAAATAAAGGAGTTCTCAGTATTGTCTCTATGGCTTGTTTCCTCTTCATGTAGCCCTAGGCACAGACTGTGTAAAAGCACCTTCATTGAGAGGGGTTGCCAAGCTTCTAAGAAATTGCGAGTTTCCGAAATACCAGCAAATATTTTTTCACCCAATCTTGATGATACTTGGTGGTAATGATCAGTACACAAATCCCACTTGGCTCACCAAATTTTGTTCTTCTAGTTTGAAGCGTTCGTCTACAGTAGCAGTTTTTATATTTAGGTTTCCCTCTGTTCTCTCCTATATAGATAGATGAATTTGGAACTCTAAATAAAACATGGTTTGTAGTAGCTCTTTGAAACTTGACAAAGTAAAGGAGTTCTCAATTTTGTTTCTATGACTTGTTTCCCATTCAAGTAGCCCTAAGCACAGACTTTGGAAAAGCACTTTCATTGAGATGGGTTGCCAAGCTTCTAAGGAATAACGAGTTTCCGAAATACCAGCAAATATTTTTTCACCCAATCTTCATGATACTTGGTGGTAATGATCAGTACACCAATCCCACTTGGCTCACCAAATTTTGTTCTTCTAGGTTGAAGCGTTCGTCTACAGTAGCAGATTTTATATTTAGGTTTCCCTGTGTTCTCTGCTATATTGATAGATGAATTTGGAATTCTAAATCCAACATGGTTTGTAGTAGCTCTTTGAAACTTGACAAAATAAAGGAGTTCTCAATTTTGTCTCTATGGCTTGTTTCCTCTTCAAGTAGCCCTAGCACAGACTGTGGAAAAGCACTTTCATTGAGAGGGGTTGCCAAGCTTCTAAGAAATTTCGAGTGTCCGAAATACAGCAAATATTTCTTCACCCAATCTTGATGATACTTGGTGGTAATGATCAGTACACAAATCCCACTTGGCTCACCAGATTTTGTTCTTCTAGCTTGAAGCGTTCGTCTACAGTAGCAGTTTTTATATTTAGGTTTCACTCCGTTCTCTCATATAGAGATTGATGAATTTGGAACTCTAAATCCAACATGGTTTGTAGTAGCTTCTTTGAAACTTGACAAAATAAAGGAGTTCTCAGTTTTGTCTCTATGGTTTGTTTCCTCTTCAAGTAGCCCCTAGGCACACACTGTGGAAAAGCACTTTCATTGAGATGGGTTGCCAAGCGTCTAAGAAATAACGAGTTTCCGAAATACCCAGCAAATATTTTTTCAACCAATCTTGATGATACCTGGTGGTATTGATCGGAACACAAATCCCACTTGGCTCACCAAATTTTGTTTTTCTAGGTTGAAGCGTTCGTCTACAGTAGCAGTTTTGATATTTAGGTTACACTCTGTTCTCTCCTATATAGATAGATGAATTTGGAACTCTAAATCTAACATGGTTTTTCGTAGCTCTTTGAAACTTGACAAAATAAAGAGGTTCTCAGTTTGTCTCTATGGTTTGTTTCCTCTTCAAGTAGCCCTAGGCACAGACTGTGGAAAAGCACTTTCATTGAGAGGGGTTGCCAAGCGTCTAAGAAATAACGAGTTTCCGAAATACCAGCAAATATTTTTTCAACCAATCTTGATGATACCTTGTGGTATTGATCAGAACACAAATCCCACTTGGCTCACCAAATTTTGTTTTTCTAGGTTGAAGCGTTCGTCTACAGTAGCAGTTTTTATATTTAGGTACACTCTGTTCTCTCCTATATAGATAGATGAATTTGGAACTCTAAATCTAACATGGTTTTTCGTAGCTCTTTGAAACTTGACAAAATAAAGAGGTTCTCAGTTTTGTCTCTATGGTTTGTTTCCTCTTCAAGTAGCCCTAGGCACAGACTGTGGAAAAGCACTTTCATTGAGAGGGGTTGCCAAGCCTCTATAAATTACGAGTTTCCGAAATACCAGCAAATATTTTTTCACCCAATCTTGATGACACTTGGTGGTAATGATCAGTACACAAATCCCACGTGGCTCACCAAATTTTGTTCTTCTAGTTTGAAGCGATCGTCTACAGTAGCAGTTTTTATATTTAGGTTTCCCGCTGTTCTCTCCTATATAGTTAGATGAATTTGGAACTCTAAATCTAACATGGTTTTTAGTAGCTCTTTGAAACTTGACAAAATAAAGGAGTTCTCAGTTTTGTCTCTATGGTTTGTTTCCTCTTCAAGTAGCCCTAGGAACAGACTGTGGAAAAGCACTTTCATTGAGAGGGGTTGCCATGCTTTAAAAAATTACGTGTTTCCGAAATACCAGCAAATATTTTTTCACCCAATCTTGATGATACTTGGTGGTAATGATCAGTACACAAATCACACTTGGCTCACCAAATTTTGTTCTTCTAGGTTGAAGCGTTCGTCTACAGTAGCAGTTTTTATATTTAGGTTTCCCTCTGTTCTCTCCTATATAGATAGATGAATTTGGAACTCTAAATCCAACATGGATTGTAGTAGCTCTTTGAAACTTCACAAAATAAAGGAGTTCTCCGTTTTGTCTCTATGGTTTGTTTCCTATTCAAGTACCCCTAGGCACAGTCTGTGGAAAAGCACTTTCATTGAGAGGGGTTGCCAAGCTTCTAAGAAATTACGAGTTTCAGAAATACCAGCAAATATTTTTTCACCCAATCTTGATGATACTTGGTGGTAATGATCAGTACACAAATCCCACTTGGCTCACCAAATTTTGTTCTTCTAGGTTGAAGCGTTCGTCTACAGTAGCAGTTTTTATATTTAGGTTTCCCTCTGTTCTCTCCTATATAGATAGATGAATTTGGAACTCTATATCCAACATGGTTTGTAGTAGTTCTTTGAAACTTGACAAAATAAAGGAGTTCTCAGTATTGTCTCTATGGCTTGTTTCCTCTTCAAGTAGTCCTAGGCACAGACTGTGGAAAAGCACATTCATTGAGAGGGGTTGCCAAGCTTCTAAGAAATTGCGAGTTTCCGAAATACCAGCAAATATTCTTTCACCCAATCTTGATGATACTTGGTGGTAATGATCAGTACACCAATCCCACTTGGCTCACCAAATTTTGTTCTTCTAGGTTGAAGCGTTCGTCTACAGTAGCAGATTTTATATTTAGGTTTCCCTGTGTTCTCTGCTATATTGATAGATGAATTTGGAACTCTAAATCCAACATGGTTTGTAGTAGCTCTTTGAAACTTGACAAAATAAAGGAGTTCTCAATTTTGTCTCTATGGCTTGTTTCCTCTTCAAGTAGCCCTAGGCACAGACTGTGGAAAAGCACTTTCATTGAGAGGGGTTGCCAAGCTTCTAAGAAATTTCGAGTTTCCGAAATACCAGCAAATATTTCTTCACCCAATCTTGATGATACTTGGTGGTAATGATCAGTACACAAATCCCACTTGGCTCACCAGATTTTGTTCTTCTACCTTGAAGCGTTCGTCTACAGTAGCAGTTTTTATATTTAGGTTTCACTCCGTTCTCTCATATAGAGATTGATGAATTTGGAACTCTAAATCCAACATGGTTTGTAGTAGCTCTTTGAAACTTGACAAAATAAAGGAGTTCTCAGTTTTGTCTCTATGGTTTGTTTCCTCTTCAAGTAGCCCTAGGCACACACTGTGGAAAAGCACTTTCATTGAGATGGGTTGCCAAGCGTCTAAGAAATAACGAGTTTCCGAAATACCAGCAAATATTTTTTCAACCAATCTTGATGATACCTGGTGGTATTGATCGGAACACAAATCCCACTTGGCTCACCAAATTTTGTTTTTCTAGGTTGAAGCGTTCGTCTACAGTAGCAGTTTTGATATTTAGGTTACACTCTGTTCTCTCCTATATAGATAGATGAATTTGGAACTCTAAATCTAACATGGTTTTTCGTAGCTCTTTGAAACTTGACAAAATAAAGAGGTTCTCAGTTTTGTCTCTATGGTTTGTTTCCTCTTCAAGTAGCCCTAGGCACAGACTGTGGAAAAGCACTTTCATTGAGAGGGGTTGCCAAGCGTCTAAGAAATAACGAGTTTCCGAAGTACCAGCAAATATTTTTTCAACCAATCTTGATGATACCTTGTGGTATTGATCAGAACACAAATCCCACTTGGCTCACCAAATTTTGTTTTTCTAGGTTGAAGCGTTCGTCTACAGTAGCAGTTTTTATATTTAGGTTACACTCTGTTCTCTCCTATATACATAGATGAATTTGGAACTCTAAATCTAACATGGTTTTTCGTAGCTCTTTGAAACTTGACAAAATAAAGAGGTTCTCAGTTTTGTGTCTATGGATTGTTTCCTCTTCAAGTAGCCCTAGGCACAGACTGTGGAAAAGCACTTTCATTGAGAGGGGTTGCCAAGCCTCTATAAATTACGAGTTTCCGAAATACCAGCAAATATTTTTTCACCCAATCTTGATGACACTTGGTGGTAATGATCAGTACACAAATCCCACGTGGCTCACCAAATTTTGTTCTTCTAGTTTGAAGCGATCGTCTACAGTAGCAGTTTTTATATTTAGGTTTCCCGCTGTTCTCTCCTATATAGTTAGATGAATTTGGAACTCTAAATCTAACATGGTTTTTAGTAGCTCTTTGAAACTTGACAAAATAAAGGAGTTCTCAGTTTTGTCTCTATGGTTTGTTTCCTCTTCAAGTAGCCCTAGGAACAGACTGTGGAAAAGCACTTTCATTGAGAGGGGTTGCCATGCTTTAAAAAATTACGTGTTTCCGAAATACCAGCAAATATTTTTTCACCCAATCTTGATGATACTTGGTGGTAATGATCAGTACACAAATCACACTTGGCTCACCAAATTTTGTTCTTCTAGGTTGAAGCGTTCGTCTACAGTAGCAGTTTTTATATTTAGGTTTCCCTCTGTTCTCTCCTATATAGATAGATGAATTTGGAACTCTAAATCCAACATGGTTTGTAGTAGCTCTTTGAAACTTGACAAAATAAAGGAGTTCTCAATTTTGTCTCTATGGCTTGTTTCCTCTTCAAGTAGCCCTAGGCACAGACTGTGGAAAGGCACTTTCGTTGAGAGGGGTTGCCAAGCTTCTAGAAATTACGAGTTTCCAAAATACCAGCAAATATTTTTTCACCAAATCTTCATGATACTTGATGGTAATGATCAGTACACAAATCACACTTGGCTCACCAAATTTTGTTCTTCTAGGTTGAAGCGTTCGTCTACAGTAGCAGTTTTTATATTTAGGTTTCCCTCTGTTCTCTCCTATATAGATAGCTGAATTTGGAACTCTAAATCCAACATGGTTTGTAGTAGCTCTTTGAAACTTGACAAAATAAAGGAGTTCTCAATTTTGTCTCTATGGCTTGTTTCCTCTTCAAGTAGCCCTAGGCACAGACTGTGGAAAAGCACTTTCATTGAGAGGGGTTTCCAAGCTTCTAAGAAATAACGAGTTTCCGAAATACCAGCAAATATTTTTTTCACCCAATCTTGATGATACTTGGTGGTAATGATCAGTACACAAATCCCACTTGGCTCACCAAATTTTGTTCTTCTAGGTTGAAGCGTTCGTCTACAGTAGCAGTTTTTATATTTAGGTTTCCCTCTGTTCTCTCCTATATAGATAGATGAATTTGGAACTCTATATCCAACATGGTTTGTAGTAGTTCTTTGAAACTTGACAAAATAAAGGAGTTCTCAGTATTGTCTCTATGGCTTGTTTCCTCTTCAAGTAGTCCTAGGCACAGACTG
>NW_027517547.1:0-42225 GCF_048772815.1 Callospermophilus lateralis | reverse complement strand
ACTGAAGGCATTCCCTCTAAAATCTGGAACAAGACAGGGATGCCCTCTATCACCACTTCTATTCGATTTAGTTCTTGAAATACTAGCCAGAGCAATTAGACAGACAAAAGAAATTAAAGACATGAAAATAGGAAAAGAAGAACTTAAATTATCGCTATTTTCAGATGACATGATAATATATTTAACAGACTCAAAAGGGTCTACAAACAACTGCTAGAGTTAATAAATGAATTTAGCAAAGTGGCAAGATATAAAGTCAACACGCATTAATCAAAGGCATTCCTTTATATCAGCAGAAAAACTTCTGAAATTGAAATGAGGAAAACCACTCCATTCACTATATCCACAAAGAATATAAGATACTTGGGAATCATCCTAACGAAAGAGGTGAAAGATTTATATAATGAAACCTACAGAACCCTAAAGAGAGAGATAGAAAAAGATCTTAGAAGATGGAAAAATGTACTTTGTTCATGGATAGGCAGAACTAACATCATCAAAATGTTGATATTACCCAAAGTTCTCTACAGGTTTAAATCGGTGCCAAAAAAATCCCAATGGCATTTATTGTAGAAATGATAAAGCAATCATGAAATTCATATGGAAAAACAAAAGACCCTGAATACCAAAAGCAATTCTAAGCAGGAAGTGTGAATCTGGAGGTATAGCGATACAAGAGTTCAAACTGTACTACAAAGCAATAGTAATAAAAACATCGTGGTACTGGTACCAAAACAGGCAGCTGGACCAATGGTATAGAATAGAGGACACAGAAACCAATCCACAAAATTACAACTTTCTTATATTTGATAAAGGGGCTAAAAACATGCAATGGAGGAAAGATAGCATCTTCAACAAATGGTGCTGGGAAAATTGGAAATCCATATGCAACAAAATGAAACTGAATCCCTTTCTCTCACCATGCAAAAAGTTAACTCAAAATGGTTCCAGGAGCTAGATATCAAATCAGAGACACTGCGTCTAATAGAAGAAAAAGTTGGCTACGATCTACATACTGTGGGGTCGGGCTCCACATTCTTTAATAGGATGCCCATAGCCAAAGAGTTAATAACAAGAATAAACAAATGGGACTCACTTAAACTAATTTTTTTTTTTCTCAGCAAGAGAAACAATAAGAGAGGTAAATAGAGAGCCTACATTCTGGGAACAAATTTTTACCCCTCACACTTCAGATAGAGCCCTAATATCCAGAATATACAAAGAACTCAAAAAAATTAAACAATAAGATAACAAATAACCCAATCAACAAATGGGCCAAGGACCTGAACAGACACTTCACAGAGGAGGACATTCAATCAATGAACAAGTACATGAAAAAATGCTCACTATCTCTAGCAGTCAGAGAAATGCAAATCAAAACCACCCTATGATACCATCTCACTCCAGTAAGATCGGCAGCCATTATGAAGTCAAACAAAATAAGTGTTGGTGAGAATGTGGGGAAAAGGGTACACTTGTACACTGCTGGTGGGACTGCAAATTGGTGAGGCCAATTTGGAAAGTACTATGGTGATACCTGGGAAAGCTGGGAATGGATCCACCATTTGACCCAGCTATCACCCTTCTCGAACTATTTCCTGAGGATCTTAAAAGAGCGTACTGTAGAGATACTGCCACATCAATGATCATAGCTGCACAATTCACAATAGCTAGACTGTGGAACCAACCTAGATGCCCTTCAATAAATGAATGGATAAAAAAATGTGGCTTTTACACAAAATGGAGTATTACTCTTCATTAAAAAATGACAAAATCATAGAATTTGCATGGAAATGGATGGCATTAGAGCAGATTATGCTAGGCGAAGCTAGCCAATCCTTAAAAAAACAAATGCCAAATGTCTTCTTTGATATCAAAAGAGCAACTAAGAACAGAACATCGAGGAAGAGCATGAGGAAAAGTTTATCATTAAACAAAGACGAGTTGGGGGAGAGAAAGGGAGAGAGAAGGGAAAGCATATGGAAATAGTAGGAGACCCTCAATGTTACACAAAATTACATATAAGAGGATTTGAGGGGAAATGGGGGGGAAACAATGGAGAGAATTGAACAACAGCAGATGAGGTAGAGAGGGAAGATGGGAGGGGAGGGGAGGGGGGATAGTGGGGGATAGGAAAGTTCGCAGAATACAACAGTCACTAATATGCTATTGTTCAAAAATGTGAATGTGTAACCAATGTGATTCTGAAATTCATATTTGTGGAAAAAATGGGAGTTCATAACCCATTTGAGTCAAATGTATCAAAGATGATATATCATGAGCTTTGTAAAGTTTGGAACAACCAATAGAAATAAATAAATAAATAACGGTTTAAAATTGAGAGGGAAGAAATCAGCTAAAAATGGGTTGAGATGCATTCATTTTGCTAAGCAGAAACTTTGTTTCGTTTAGTTGTAACTATCACAAATTTATTTTACCAGGAAATTGGCTTTTGAAAATGCACATAAATTGAGATTAAAGGATAATTCACCTACCTTCATGAAAAATTCATAGCATTTTCTATATTTTTCATATTTCATTTTTTTTCGTGAATATTTTGTCATGGACCAGGTCTAGTCTTAGGCTATTCTTCCAGAATACTACCTCATCTGACAAATTCGTACAATGTGTTGGATTGTTGTTTTCACCTTTTATTTAATAGTTTCTAGCTGATAATGTGTATTTTCTTTATCTTTATTTGCACATATATACCCAACAATATCTTTGCATTTTATGTTTTACTGGGGAAGAGACTCATCAAAAGCTCTTTGTTTATATGTATCAACAATCAGACATTTAGAGCACACAATTATTCTTAATTTTGCATGAAAATATCTTTGTACTATTTTCTTATACAGATTTAGAATTATTAATAATGTCCCTACTGTAATAAGTAATTATTTACAAGAAGAATTAAACAATTGACTTTATATCAATTATGAATATGAAAAGTACTAAAATAAGCATTTGGCAATTAATACACAATTGATAGAAATTGAAATCACAAGAAAGCCTTTAAAATGTCAGTGCATATGGTCCTTAAATAATAGGTTATTCAAAAAACTTTTTCTAATTCATAAGATTTAATATGCCGTATTATAGCTTAATGTGATATAAAACCTTAAATTATCAGTATTGATAAAAAGAATGATACCTGTTTATTTAAATATGTTTATTTGATTTTCACTGTAAGATGTTAATTCTGGAAGGCTTGAGAATTAAGAAAGTTTTGGTCTATATTATTTTTAACAGGCTAATCAAAGTACTTTTAAATGTATATGTATGTAATATATATATAATATGTAATGCATATGCATGAATATAGATACATATGTATAAAAAATTTATTTTAATATATCTATCAGGTGATTATAATTATTAAATTTTCTCAAGAAAAGAACAATGACTATAAAAAACACAGTCTTAAATTTAAATTTCATAGCATACTACTGTTTGTAATGACATGAGAGAAAAACAGATATGAAAGGAAAACGAAAAAGCAAGAGAGAGAAGGGGGAAAATGAGGAAGAAAGTGAGTAAAGATGAGGGAGAGGCATGTTCGATGTAAAGATAAAAGTGGAGGGGCTGGGTTTGTGGTTCAGTGGTAACATGCTTTTCTAGCATGTGTGGGACACTGGGTTCTATTCTAAGCACCACATACAAATAAACAAAATGAAGGTCAATCACAACTGAAAAAATTAAAAATAAAAAAGTAGAAATATTACCAAAACTCCAAGCTTTTATGAATGTTAAATTAAAAAAATTATGTTACATAGCCTTATGTAATTTCTAGACTATCCAAAAGAGTCATTAAATGTTAGATTATTAGTGCGATAACTAAAAATCCATTGCTCTTTCCTCAACATTCTGTGGCATGCTAGTGGTAAAATAAATTCTATTATAACACCAAAAAAAAAAATCTAATATTTCTATAGTAACTGACCCAGTTTAATATCAAGGCTAGTAGATTCCTATGGGACATGATGTGTATTTTGACATTCATTTTTATTCAACACTGGAACATTACTATTTCTTCAGTTTATGCACATCATAGGATATATATTTCATCCACAAGTTCGCTAATTTATACGCATTTGTTTCACTTTCAGTCACTTCCTGCTTCAGAACACATGTATTTCTCTATGTTTCTTGACTGCTCTTTTCATGAGACTTCTTTCCAAACTCATTATTTTCGATTTCCATTATCACATTTGAAGCAAAACTCATACACCCGTCATGATAAACCAAACCCTAGTATTACAATTAGATGTACAACTAGCTGGAATGAATGATTGTATATCAATATAAGATTTCTTACTTAGTTTCAGATATCAATTAAATCCATTATTTAAAGTGGAACCAGTTATATTATTTATTCACAGTATGGTCTTTTCATGCATTATCTCTATATTCATAGACACAGGATACACCTCTTTGTACCCCCAATACTAATTTATACGTCTTCAAAATATTGCTCCCAGAAATGGTGGAAGAAATGCACATGTCACCTGATTTACATATACATTTTATCACAGTAATATTCTGGACACAAAACGCAAAGGTGACACTTATGATTTTACCAAACCTAAATGGAAAGTGAACATGGATTACTAAAAACTTCCATGTCCAGTTTGCCTAATGCTCTCAAATGTGAATCCTATTCTTGACTACATATTTGTTTCTTCCTAAGATTATATATTCAACCTCAAGCCCGTTGAAAATGTCTAATCTTATCACTCACTTTTTCATTTGCCTGATTTCCTAATGTCTCTATTGATATCTGCTTTCCTACATATTTTCCCCAGATTATCATTGTGACTGACTCTTCACATGTGCTCACATTTACATTCAATCTCTACCAGAAACCCTATTGCAAAAGAACTTTTGGTCCAAATCCTATACTCACTCTTAGTTCTAAACCTACAGACTATCTTTCTAATAATACCGACTATCCCTTCTTGACTAGAAGTTCTCTTTGACATTCCATCATTCAAGGTACAAAGTCCTATGCCATTGAACATTGATTTATCTGAGACATTTCTGCAGAACATAATTCAAAGCTAAGTATCCCAATCAAGGGCCCAATGCCCTTCTGGGCTTCAAATCTTACCTAGATTTCTGTTTTCATTCTTATATTTCACTTTTACATTCTTGTAAATATTACAGGTTCCCAATACCATTATTCATGCCGTGGAATGTTTCTTAACCCAAATTGAACTTTTATTAACCGTAACCATACACTCTTCCCTGAATCAAACTTTACAGAAGAGCAGGGACAGAGTTGCTTTTACAATACAGGAATGTAGGGGTTCTTAAACCTGCTGAGATCCTCAAAGGTCCATGCAGAAATGATCCCTGGAGAAGACGTAGGCAGCTATGAAGGAGTTGAGAGAGCAAAAGTCATCTTGCATGGCAAACCCCCTTGTCAGGATGAAGGGATGTGTCTGAATCAGTCTCTCTATCTAAATGTAGAGAAGATGGACTAAACCAGTCCTGTGTGGGGAGATGTTCCCAGGCGCCTATGTTTGTTATACCATTCTATCTTGTGAACTTGTCACCGAAAGTAGGGGCAGCCTCTATCTCATGGGACCCTTGGAAGCAAATGTTAAAACAAAGTGATTGCCAAGGTAGTGACCTCATACATTTCCTGAAGAAAGTGACCTACCTCACTTCCTTGGTGATGTAACTCTCTGAACTTGGGATCCAAGATGCCAGGCTGCCAGAGCCAGTCCCAGTCCCAATCCCAGTGGGCTCACTTGTTTGGATGTACCAAGGACAGAGTCAGTATTTCTTGGTATCTACTAATGTGAGGATTGCCAAATGCCAGGACAGATCTGAAGAGGGGCCTTTCCTGAGAAAGCAGGTAGTGGCTCACCGCTGGCTCCTGAGAACTTCACAGAGTTTGCAAAGGAGACAGATCTGAGACAGGACAGGACATTTCATTGGAACATAATACGGCCCAACAGACAGAGGACACTCCAGATAGTCAGAGACCTACTTGCAGGAAGGAGATGCCTTTGTGAGTGTGAGTGTCAGTTTGTGGTTTTGTCTCATGTTCTGAGAATAGGTAGGAAAGACAGTTTGTTTGGTTTGGAATGGACTGTTTCTAGTAAGTCTTTTGACAAGGTGAGTGATTCTATGCCTGTGTATCCCACTGTGTCCGTGGTTGTAGACATTAGAAAAGAGAATGCATCAATGGATATGTCTTGTCTTGTAGAAAGCTTCCCAGCATTCATCCTGCCCAATTTATGAATGAACTGCAGCTTGCCTTATGGAGGGACAACACCTACTATCTTCCTAAGTTCCTGTTTTCTTCCTGAATTCTGGCAACTCTGCAGAATAGGCTCATGGTTTTGTGTCCAAGATATGTACCACCTCCAAGCTCTGTTACATGGCCATGTACTGGATAGCGGTAAGGAATGGCGAGCATCTCAGAAAACTCAGATATCAGTGTGACCAGGAAATTCTCAGTGGAGAAACCCTGCTTTGGGCCATTCTCTTACCTATGTTTCTGTTGCCCTGAATGTCAGGAAGGTCTTTGCCTCAGGCAACCCCTTTGTGAAGCCTGAAGAAAACAGTTTTCAAATGAAAATGAATGGTCATCACCTGTGGCTCTTTGCTTAGTTTCTTTGGAAATGGATGTGTCTTAATCAGCCTCTTGGACATGTGTGAGGTTGTGGCTTAGATTCTCAGCACCTGATGGATCTAAAGAAATATCCCATGTGTGCATCCAAACCAAAATGGCAAAAAGATCAGTTATGGTGGATGAAGTGTCTTACCTTCCTTTGTTATGTTCCTGACCTACATCAAGTGAGAATAGGGATCATTTGGTTCAAATGAAATCTTCAAAGCCCTAAAGAAGTGCTTGGGTTTTCTCATTATTCCAAATCACATAAAGAATCTATACCTGACAGGCAGTAGGCTTCAAAATGGAGAAGCAGAGCAGTATTAACTGCAGTCCTATTTTATCACTCCTGGTTCAAATGCAGGGTGTCCAGGCCCCCATGACTTTAGGCAAATGAGGGGTAAGAGAGCTTATTTTGGACACTAACACATACCCCACTAGACTCTGACTACTAATCCTAACATGATGGAGAATAATAACCAAAACAGAATAGAAATACAAGCAGTTCAGAGGAGTCATGTTGTATAATTGGACTTGCCTTTTGCATTATATAGGCTAGGAATTATAAATCTACTCAATTTTTAATTAAAACAGTTCTCCATGTGTTTTTAAAGTTAACAAATATGTGAATTCCTCTCTCCCTTTCTCTGTGGCCTATTCAGCACATGTGTTTTTATATGCACATATAGAATCCTACCTGGTATCACATGTATATACTTGAGAGGTTGCTGACTTGGCAGATGCAAATTGTGAGAAGAGATCACTCCTCTTAATGCTGTTGGAACTGAAAATTCAAACTATTGGTGACCTTTCTAGCTGAACAAAATTATATATAAATCCATGTTCAGTAAAAAGTATATTTTGGGATGTGTGGATTATATATATTTCGTAATAAATTTCGATTGGCATATATATTGCTACTTTTTAATGTCTGTGTGAGTGTGTGTGTGTGTATATATATATAGGCATATGTATATATATGTATCTATATATCTATATATCTATATATATCTATATCTATATCTATATCTATATATATATATAGATATATATATATACACACTCTCCAGATTTTTGAAAATATGAAATATATGTGTCTTATTATACACTCCCAAAATTTATTCATGTTCATGTATGTGGATTTATTATCAACTTTTCACAAGATTATTCTCAGAAATATTCATCCACCTGAAATACATATTTGTTTCCTAGTACTGAAAACTAACTTCAGTGAATGATGCATACAAATCCTAATATTTCTACAGTTACTGACCAAGTTTAACATCAATGCAAGTAGATTCCTATGGGACATGATATGTATTTTGACGTTCATTTGTATTCAACACTGGTACATTACTATTTCTTCAGTTTATGCACATCATGGGATATATATTTCATCCACAAGTTCGCTAATTTATATCAATTTGTTTCACTTTCAATTACTTCCTGCTTCAGAACACACGTATTCCTCCATGTTTCTTGACTAGTCTCTTCATGAGACTTCTTTACAAACACATTATTTTCGATTTCCATAATTACTTTTGAAGCAAAACTCACACACCCTTAATGACAAACCATAACCCTCATATTACCATTAGATGTATAACTGATAGGAATGAATGACTGTGTATCAATATAAGATTTCTTGTAAATTTTAAGATATCAATTTAATGCATTATTTAAAGTGGAATCAGTTATATTATTTATTCACAGTATCATCTATTCATGCATTATCTCTATATTCATACACACAGGGTACACCTCTTTGTACCCGCAATACTAATTTATACATCTTCAAAATATTGCTCCCTGAAATGGTGGAAAAAATACTTATGTCACCTGATCTACCTATACATTTTATCACAGTACTATTTTGGATACAAAATGCAAAGATCACACATATGTTTGTACAAAAGCCTAAATTGAATGGGAGCATGGATTACTAAAAACATTGATGTCTAGGTTGCCTAATTCTCTCAAATGTCCATCCTATTGGTGACTACATATTTGTTTCTTCGAAGATTATATAGTCAACATCAACCCTGTTAAAATGTCTAATCCTATCACTCACTTTATACTTTGCCTGATTTCCTACTGTCTCTATTGATGTTTCCTTTCCTACATATTTTCCCCAGTTTACCTATGTGACTGACTCTTCACATGTGCTGACATTGACCTTCATTCTATTACCGAAACCCTATTGATAAAGAACTTTTGGTCCATATCCTGTACTCACACTTCTTGCAAAACCTACCGACTATCTTCCTAATCCTATGGACTATCCCTGTTTGAGTGGATGTTCTTTTCTACAATCTATCATCCAAGGTACAAGGTCCTATGTCATTGATAATCAATTTATCTGAGACATCACTGCAGAACGTAATTCAAAGCTAAGTATCCAAATCAAAGGCCCAATGCCAATATGGACTTTAAATCTTACTACATTTCTGTTTTCATACATATTTTTCAACTCTATGTTCTTATATATATCACAGATTCCCAATACCATTATTCATCCAGCAAAATGATTCCTAACCCAAAACAAACATGTAATTAACCCTAACCATAAACTGTTCCCTCAATCTACATTTACAAAAGAGCAGGGACAGAGTTGGTCTTACAATACAGGAAAGTAGGGGATTGTCCACCTGCTGAGAACCTCAAAGGTCCATGCAGAATTGATCCCTGGAGAAGATGTAGGCAGGTATGAAGGTCCTGAGAGATCAAAAGTCATCTTCCATGCCAAACAACCTGGTCAGGATGAAGGCTTTTGTCTGAATCAGCCTCTCTCTTCTTAATCTAGAGAAGATGGACCAAATGAGGCCTGTGTGGAGAGCTGTTCCCAGGTGCCTATGGTTGATATACCATTCTAACTTGTGAAAGTGTCACAGAAATACGGTCAGCCTACATGTCATGGGACACTTGGATGCATGTGTTAGGACAAACTGGTTGCCAAGGCAGTAACCTCATTCAGTTCCTGAAAGAAGTTACCTCACCTCACTTTTTTGTTCATGGCACTTTCTGAACTTGGGATCCAGGAAGCCAGGCACCTAGAGCCTGTCTCAGTCCCAGACCCAGTGGTCTCACTTGTTTGATATAACAAGGACAGAGTCAGTCTTTCTTGGTATCTACTGATGTGAGAATGGACAAATGACAGGAAAGCTCTTAAGAGGGGCCTTTCCTGAGAAAGAAGGCAGTGGCTAACTGCTGGCTCCTGACAACTTCACAGAATTGGCCATGGACACCACATGTGAGATAGGAGAGGCCATTTCAGGGGAACATAGTATGGCCTATCAGTCAGAGGACACTCCGGATAGTCACAAACCTACTTGGAGGAAGGAGGTGCTTATCTGGCTGGGGGTGTGGGTTTGTGGTTTTTTTCTCATGCTCTGAGAATATGTCTGAAAGGCGGTTTGTTTGGTTTGGAGTAAAGTGTTTCCAGAAAGTCGTATGAAAAGGCGAGTGTTTCTATGTCTGTGTATCTCACTGTGTCAGTGGTTGTAGACATTAGCAAAGAGAATGCATCAATGGATGAGTCTTGTCTAGTAGAAAGCTTCCCAGCATTCATCCTTCCCAATTTATGAATGGACTGCGGCTTGCCTTATGGACCGGCAACACCTGCTATCTTCCTAAGTTACTGTTTGCTTCCTGAATTCTGGCCACTCTCCAGAATAGGCTCATGGTTTTGTGTCCAAGATATGTACCACCTCCAAGCTCTGTGACACGGCCATGTGTTGGTTAAATGAAGGGCATGGCGAGCATCTCAGAAAACTCAGATATCAGTGTGACCAGTAAAGACTCAGTGGAGAAACCATGCTTTGGGCCTTTTCCTTACCTAATGTTCTGTTGCCCTGAATGTCAGGAAAGTCTTTGCCTCAGGCCACCCTTTTTGAAGCCTGAAGAAAAGTTTTCAACTGCAAATGAAGGGGCATCAACTGTGGCTCTTTGCTTAATTGCTTTGGAAAGGGATATGTCTTAATCAGCCTCTTGGCCTTGTGTAATTCTGTGGCTCAGATTCTCTGCACCTGATGGATCTAAAGAGAGATCCCATGTATGCATCCAAAAGCAAAATGTCCAAAAGAGCAATCATTGTGGATGAAGTCTCTCTCCTTCCGTGGTAAGGTTCCTGACCTCTATTAAGTGAGAATAGGCCTCCTTTGGGTCAAATAAGTTCTTCAAAGCCCTGCAGATTCTAGCCCATAGGTGATTGGGTTTTCTCATGACTCCAATTCACATGAAGAATCTAAATCCCACCATCAGTAGGCCTCAAATTTAAGAAGCAGAGCAAAATAAACGGCAGGCCTATTTGATGACTCTTAGTTCACAGGAAGGGTGTCCAGGCCACCCTGACTTTAGGCAAATGAGGGGCAAGGAAGCTTATTTTGGACACTGTCTTGGGCTGCACCCCTCACGGAAACCTCCAGCCAGAGGTTATGATGAGTGTCTGTATGGAAGAAAATGAGGGCCATGTGGGAGTGTTTTGGTTTTAATTGTAGTCATTTTTGTGGCGGTTAGTAGAGATTACATGGTCCACCTTGGCTTGAACTTTGGTGGGATTCTGCATAAAGACTGAGTTCTCGTACTGAACTCAGAGAAGTATTGCCATGAATAGTGTTGGAATTTTAGGAGGCCACGCATGAGAGTCGCCCTTGGAAACTGAGATCTAGGCCCAGGGTAATTATTCACAGAGCACTGGAAATCTCAGCCAGGATATCACATGATTTTGTTTGAAAAACTTGGCAACCATTGTTGAGAGTCAAAACACACATGGACCTCACATTGTAGACCTCAATGTTCCTGGATTCATGTGACCTTTTGGCCACTCTTTGGGAAGTCTTTCCTGTGAGAGATCTCCAGATATTTCATTGAAATGAGCTTCCTCACCATTTAATAGTTCCAGAATGCCTCCAACTTCATCCTTGAAAAATGGCTAGGTCAATATATCATGAAATTTTTAAAATTCCCATGACAAGTTGGCACTGGAGATTCTTTGGATATCCTGTGGCCGATCATAAGAATAACAGTCAGTGCCTTGATTGACTGGTTTTCATAAAAATTGTGCAGAACAGTGATGCCAGGAAGTTGGAGCCTGCTGAGGAGTGGGCCTAGAGCATTGGTGGGCAGGTGTGTGATAAAACATCTGCGGTGTGTTCATGTGGATCTTCCTTTGGCTTCCAAATGGCTTGTGACTGATGTGGTGCAGCCAGCAGTCCCTTCAATGTAAAGGCATCTTGTTATATGCAGAGGTTTTAGGGAAATATTTAGAATCAGGTTGCTATGGTCAAGGGGGCAACTATGTGGGATATAAGCCTGTTAGGTGCATTCTCCTGCAGACCCTGACCCACCACACGTGATAGAACCCCCTCACGCACAGAGTAACAGTTGAATTCTTTGTATTTCTTGAAGCAAATACCAAAATCCCAGTGCAGCAGCAAGAAACACCACGAAAAGTGGAGAATGACCAAATAGCTTCACAGGCCCATGTGGATACACTTAGCCCCTCGTGTCCACAGTTTACCTACAAAGAGAGTATTCAGCACTGCTGACTCATGTTCAGGGAAAATAAGAAACCATGTCCTCCAGGTCACATAGATGAAGACGCTGATTTGATGGTCTCACTACAAACGAAGCTGAAGCTCCCGACAACAACATATATTTCAAGTGCCCACCCTAAGAGGCAGTTTCTCAAGAAGTCTTTACGCCAGCAGAGCTCCATGTTTTTGGAATGATTACACTGTCCCTTACTTTTGGAATCTCCTCTACCTCCTCCAAGGTTGTGAACTCCTGAGCATATTCCATTCCAGATATTTATTCACAGATTTTATAACTCTTCTCTTCTAATTGTGTCTTACTCTGCGCGATTGTAATGTCAAGGCATTGTTCTGGATGAGAGTGGGAAGATTTTTGTGTACCACATATTTACATACACTTTGGATTCATTTTCCAATTTTCCTTTCAAAATACTGAATACCTCACACTAACACTTACCCTACTAGACTCTGACAACTAATCCTAATAAGATGGAGAAAAATAAACCAAAAAAAATAGAAATACAAGCAGTTCAGAGAAGGCATGGTGTATAGTGGAATTGCCTTTTGCATTATTTAGGGTAGGAGTTATAAATCTAGTCAATTATTTGTTAAAATATTTCTCCATGTGTTTTAAAGTTAACAAATATGTGAATTCCTGTTTCCCTGTCTCTGTAGTCTATTCAGCACATGTATTTTTACATGCAATTATAGAATCTTACCTGATACCACACGTACATTTTTGTGAAGTGGCTGACTTGGCAGATACAAATTTTAAGAGATCACTCCTCCTAAACGCTTTAGAACTGAAAATTCAACCTATGCGTGAGCTTCCTAGTTGAACAACATTATACATAAATCCATGTTAAATATAATAAATATTTTTGGATCTCTGGATGATATAAATTTCATGGTGAATTTCATATAGCATATATTATGCTATTTTTAATGTCTGTGTGTGTTTGTGTGTGTGTATATATATATATATTCTCCAGATTTTTCAAAATATGAAATATGTGTCTTATTATACACTCCCTTAACTCATTCATATTCAAGTATGTGGATTTATAATCAAATTTTCTCAAGAGTTTTCTCAAAATATTCATTCTCCTGATATACATATTTGTTTCTTAGTACTAAAAACTAACTTTAGTGAATGGTGCATACAAATCCTAATATTTCTACAGTAACTGACCTAGTTTAACATCAACGCAAGTAGATTCCTATGGGACATGATGTGTATTTGGATGTTCATTTTATTCAACACTGGTACATTACTATTTCTTCAATTTATTCACATCATGGGATATATATTTCATCCACAAGTTCGCAAGTTTATAGGCATTTATTTCACTTTCAATCATTTTCTTCTTCAGATCACATGTATTCCTCCATGTTTCTTGACTGGTCTTTTTATGAGACTTCTTTCCAAACACATTAATTTAGATTTCTATGATCACTTTTGAAGCAATACTCACACACCTTTCATGATAATCATAACCCTAATATTACATATAGATGTATTACTGGTTGGAATGAATGATATTATATCAATACAAGATTTCTTATAATATTTCATATATTAATTCAATCCATTATTTAAAGTGGGAACAGTTAAATTAGTTATTCAAAATGTGGTCTATTCATGCATTATGTCTATATTCATGGACACAGGGTACACCTCTTTTACCCCCAATAGTAATTTATAGGTCTTGAAAACATTACTTCCAGAAATGCTTGAAGAAATGCTCATGTCATCTGATCCACATATACATTCTATGACAGTAATATTCTGGACAAAAAATGCAAAGGTCACACTTATAATTGTACCAAAGCCTAAAATGAAAGTGAACATGGATTACTAAAAGCATCCATGTCCAGGTTTCCTAATGCTCTCAAATGTCAATCCTAATGGTCACTGCATATTTGTTTCTTCTTAAGATTATATATTCAAACTCAACAGTGTACAAAATGTCTAATCCTATCACTCACTTTATACTTTGCCTGATTTTGTAAAGTCTCTATTATTATCTGCTTTTCTACATATTTTTCAAAGTTCATCATTGTGACTGAATTTTCATATGTGCTGACATTTACATTCACTCTCTAACTGAAAGCCTATTGCTAAAGAAATTCCCGTCCAAATCCTGTACTCACTCTTCTTCCTAATCCTACCGACTATCTACCTAATCGTACCGACTATCCCTTTTTGACTGAATGTTCTCTTCCTCATTCAATCATCCAATGTACAAGGTCCTATGCCATTGTAAATGGATTTATCTGAGACATCTGTGCAGAACCTAATTCAACACTACGTATCCCAATCAAGGGCCTAATGCCCTTCTGGGCTTCAAATCCTAGATTTCTGTTTTCATACATATATTTTACCAATATAATTTAATAAATATCGCATGTTCCCAATACCATTATTCATCGCGCAGAATGATTCCTAACCGAAATCGAACCTGTTATTACCCTAACCATCATCGCCTGGAGGTCATTCCTCAAAAAAAGGAAAAACCAACAAATAAATGAGCTCACACTTCATCTCAAAGCCCTAGAAAAGGATGAACAAAACAACAGCAAATGCAGCAGAAGGCAAGAAATAATTAAAATCAGAGCGGAAATCAACAAAATTGAAACAAAAGAAACTATTGAAAAAATCAACAAAACTAAAAGTTGGTTCTTCGAAAAAATAAACAAGATTGACAGACCCTTAGCCATGCTAACGAAGAGGAGAGAGAACTCAAATTACTAACATACATGATGAAAAAGGCAATATCACAACAGATGCTACAGAAATTCAGAAGACAATTAGAAATTATTTTGAAAACCTATATTCCAATAAAATAGAAGATAGTGAAGACATCGATAAATTTCTTAAGACATATGATTTGCCCAGACTGAGTCAGGAGGATACACACAATTTGAACAGACCAATACCAATGGATGAAATTGAAGAAGCAATCAAGAGACTACCCACCAAGAAAAGCCCGGGACCGGATGGGTATACAGCGGAGTTTTACAAAACTTTTAAAGAAGAATTAATACCAATACTTTTCAAGTTATTTCAGAAAATAGAAAAAGAGGGAGCTCTTCCAAATTCATTCTATGAGGTCAACATCACGTTGATTCCGAAACCAGACAAAGACACATCAAAGAAAGAAAACTTCAGAACAATAACCCTGATGAACCTAGATGCAAAAATCCTCAATAAAATTCTGGCGAATCGGATACAAAGGCACATCAAAAAAATTGTGCTCCATGATCAAGTAGGATACATCCCTGGGATGCAAGGATGGTTCAATATACGGAAATCAATAAATGTTATTCACCACATCAATAGACTTAAAGATAAGAACCATATGATCATCTCGATAGATGCAGAAAAAGCATTTGACAAGTACAGCATCCCTTGATGTTCGAAACATTAGAAAAACTAGGGATAACAGGAAATTACCTTGACATTGTAAAAGCTATCTATGCTAAGCCTCAGGCTAGCATCATTCTGAATGGTGAAAAATTGAAGGCATTCCCTCTAAAATCTGGAACAAGACAGGGATGCCCTCTATCACCACTTCTATTCAATATAGTTCTTGAAACACTGGCCAGAGCAATTAGACAGACGAAAGAAATTAAAGGCATAAAAATTGGAAAAGAAGAACTTAAATTATCATTATTTGTGGATGACATGATTTTATACATAGAAGACCTAAAAGGGTCTACAAAAAAACTACTAGAACTAATAAATGAATTCAGCAAAGTAGCAGGATATAAAATCAACACGCATAAATCAAAGGCATTCTTGTATATCAGCAACAAAACTTCTGAAATGGAAATGAGGAAAACCACTCCATTCACAAAATCCTCAAAAAAAATAAAATACTTGGGAATCAACCTAACAAAAGAAGTGAAAGATTTATACAATGAAAACTACAGAACCCTAAAGAGAGAAGTAGAAGAAGATCTTAGAAGATGGAAAAATATACCCTGTTCATGGATAGGCAGAACTAACATCATCAAAATGGCGATATTACCAAAAGTTCTATATAGGTTTAATGCAATGCCAATCAAAATCCCAAAGGCATTGCTTGTAGAAATAGATAAAGCAATCATGGAATTCATATGGAAAAATAAATGACCCAGAATAGCAAAAGCAATTCTAAGCAGAAAGTGCGAATCAGGCGGTATAGCGATACCGGATTTCAAACTATATTACAGAGCAATAGTAACAAAGACAGCATGGTACTGGTACCAAAACAGGCGGGTGGACCAATGGTACAGAATAGAGGACACAGAGAACAATCCACAAAGTTACAAGTATCTTATATTTGATAAAGGGGCTAAAAGCATGCAATGGAGGAAGGATAGAATCTTCAACAAATGGTGTTGGGAAAACTGGAAATCCATATGCAACAAAATGAAACTGAACCCCCTCCTCTCACCATGCACAAAAGTTAACTCAAAGTGGATCAAAGACCTTGATATCAAATCAGAGACTCTGCGTCTGATAGAAGAAAAAGTTGGCTACGATCTACATATAGTGGGGTCGGGCTCCAAATTCCTTAATAGGACACCCATAGCACAGGAGTTAATAGCAAGAATCAACAAATGGGACTTACTTAAACTAAAAAGTTTTTTCACAGCAAAAGAAACAATAAGAGAAGTAAATAGGGAGCCTACATCATGGGAACAAATATTTACTCCTCACACGTCAGATAGAGCCCTAATATCCAGAATATACAAAGAACTTAAAAAATTAGACAATAAGATAACAAATAACCCAATCAACAAATGGGTCAAGGTCCTGAACAGAAACTTCTCCGAGGAGGACATACAATCAATCAACAAGTACATGAAAAAATGCTCATCATCTCTAGCAGTCAGAGAAATGCAAATCAAAACCACCCTAAGATACCATCTCACTCCAGTAAGATTGGCAGCCATTATGAAGTCAAACAACAACAAGTGCTGGCGAGGATGTGGGGAAAAGGGTTCTCTTGTACATTGCTGGTGGGGCTGCAAATTGGTGCGGCCAATTTGGAAAGCAGTATGGAGATTCCTGGGAAAGCTGGGAATGGAACCACCATTTGACCCAGCTATTGCCCTTCTCGGACTATTCCCTGAAGACCTTAAAAGAGCGTATTACAGGGATACTGCCACATCGATGTTCATAGCAGCACAATTTACAATAGCTAGATTGTGGAACCAACCCAGATGCCCTTCAATGGATGAATGGATTAAAAAAATGTGGCATCTATACACCATGGAGTATTACGCAGCACTAAAAAATGACAAAATCTTGGAATTTGCAGGGAAATGGATGGCACTAGAGCAGATTATGCTTAGTGAAGCTAGCCAATCCCTAAAAAACAAATACCAAATGTCTTCTTTGATATAATGAGAGCAACTAAGAATAAAGCAGGGAGGAAGAGCAGGAAGAAATGATTAACATTAAACAGAGACATGAGGTGGGAGGGAAAGGGAGAGAAAAGGGGAATTCCATGGAAACGGAGGGAGATCCTCATTGTTATACTAAATTACATATAAGAGGTTGTAAGTGGAATGGGAAAACAAACAAGGTGAGAAATGAATTACAGTAGAAGGGGTAGAGAGAGAAGATGGGAGGGGAGGGGAGGGGGGATAGTAGAGGATACAAAAGGTAGCAGAATACAACAGTTACTAGTATGGTATGATGTAAAAATTTGGATGTGTAACCCATGTGATTCTGCAATCTGTACTTGGATAAAAAAGGGAGTTCAAAACTCACTTGAAGCTAATGTATGCTAATGTATGAAATATGATATGTCAAGAGCTTTGTAGGGTTTTGAACAACCAATAAAAAAAAAAAGAAATTTCCGTCCAAATCCTGTACTCACTCTTCTTCCTAATCCTACCGACTATCTACCTAATCGTACCGACTATCCCTTTTTGACTGGATGTTCTCTTCCTCATTCAATCATCCAATGTACAAGGTCCTATGCCATTGTAAATGGATTTATCTGAGACGACTGTGCAGAACCGAATTCAACACTACGTATCCCAATCAAGGGCCCAATGCCCTTCTGGGCTTCAAATCCTAGATTTCTGTTTTCATACATATATTTTACCAATATAATTTAATAAATATCGCAGGTTCCCAATACCATTATTCATCGCGCAGAATGATTCCTAACCCAAATCGAACCTGTTATTACACTAACCATACACTGTTCCCTCAATCTAACTTTACAGAAAAGCAGGGACAGAGTTGGTCTTACAATACAGGAGTGTAGGGAAACTTCCACCTGCTGAGAACCTCGAAGGTCCATGCAGAAATGATTCATGGAGAAGATGTAGGCAGCTATGAAGGACCTGAGGGAGGAAAAGTCAACTTCCATGGTAAACAACCTGGTCAGGATGAAGGGATGTGTCTGAATCAGCCTCTTTCATCTTAATGTAGAGAAGATGGACCAAACCAGGCCTGTGTGGAGAGCTGTTCCCGGTTGCCTATGGTTGATATACCATTCTAACTTGTGAAAATGTCAGAGCGAGTAGGTGCATCCTCCATCTCATGGGACCCTTAGAAGCAACTTTTAGGAAAAAGTTGTTGCCAAGGCAGTGACCTCATTTAGTTCCTGAAGGAAGTGACCTCACCTCACTTCCTTGGTGATGGAACTCTCTGAACTTGGGATACAGGAAGTCAGGCACCCAGAGCCAGTCCCAGTTCATGTCCCAGTGGTCAAACTTGTTTGGATTTTCCAAGGACAGAGACAGTCTTTCTTGGTACCTACTGATGTGAGGATGGCCTAATGCCAGGAAGGTCTGAGGAGGGGCCTTTCCTGAGAAAGAAGGTAGTGGCTCACCCCTGGCTCCTAACAGCTTCACAGAGTTGGACACGGAGACCAGATCTGAGAGAGAACAGCCCATTATGGGGGAATATATTATGGCCCACCAGTCAAAGGACACTCCATATTTTCACAGACCTACTTGGGGGTCTGTGTGGGTGTGGGTGTGGGTGTGGGTTTGTGGTTTTGTCTCATGTTCTGAGAATAGGTAGGAAAGTCGTTTTGTTTGGTTTGGTGTGAATTGTTTCTAGTAAGTCTTTTGACAAGGCGAGTGTTTCTATGTCTGTGTATCCCACTGTGTCCGTGGTTGTAGACATTAGAAAAGAGAGCGCATCAATACATATGTCCTATCTAGTAGAAATCTTACCAGCGTTCATCCTGTCCTATTTATGAATGGTCTACGGCTTGCCATATGGATCGGCCACTCCTAATATCTTCCTAAGATCCTATTTTCTTTCTGAATTTTGGCCAAACTCCAGAATAGGCTCATGGTTTTGTGTCCAAGATATGTACCACCTTTAAGCTCTGTGACATGGCCATGTACTGGATAGCTGAAGGCAATGGTGAGCATCTCAGAAAACTCAGATATCAGTGTGATCAGGAAAGTCTCAGTGGAGAAACCCTGCTTTGGGCCTTTTGCTTACCTATTGTACTATTGCCCTTAATGTCAGGAAAGTCTTTGCCTCAGGCCACCCCTTTGTGAAGACTGAAGAGTTTTCAAATGGAAATGAATGGGCATCACCTTTGGCTCTTTGCTTAATTGCTTTGGAAAGGGATGTGTCTGAATCAGCTTCTTGGCCCTGTGTGAGGTTGTGGCTTAGATTCTCAGCACCTAATGTATCTAAAAAAATCCCATGTGTGCATCCAAAACCAAAATACCCATAAGAGCAGTCATTGTGGATGAAGTCTCTTACCTTCCTCTGTAAAGTTCCTGACCTCCATCTTTGAGAATAGGGATCCTTTGGGTCAAATGAGTTCTTCAAATCACTACAGAGGCTAGGCCATAGGTGCTTGGGTTTTCTCATGACCCCAATTAACATAAGGAATCTAAACCCCACAGTAATTAGGCCACAAAATGGAGAATCAGAGCAGTATTAAGGGCAGGCCTCTTTCATCACTTCTGGTTCACATGAAGGGTCTCCCTGCCACACTGACTTTAAGCAAATGGGGGAAAGGGACCTTATTTTGGATACTGTCTTTGGCTTTGGCCCTCATGGAAACCTACAGCCTGAGGTTATGATTAGTGTCTATATGGAAGAAGATGAGGGCCATGTGGGAGTGTCTTGGTTTTAATTGTGGTCATTTTTGTGGCCGTTGGAAGAGATGACTGGGTCCGCCTGGGCTTGAACACTGGTGTGATTCCCCTTAGAAACTGAGTTATGGAACTGACCTCAAAGAAGTATTGCCATGTATTGTGTTGGGATTTTAGGAGGCCACGCATGAGAGTCGCCCTTGGAAACTGAGATCAAGGCCCAGGGTGGCTTTCCACAGAGCACTGGGAATCTCAGGAAGGATATCACATGATTTTATTTTTAAAGAATTGGCAGCCATAGTTGCAAGTCAAAGCACAAAAGGATCACACATTGTAGACCTCAAATGCCTGGCTTAATGTGACCTTTTAGCCTGTCGTTGGGAATCATTGCCTGTTAGAATTCTCCAGAGATTTCATTGAAATAAGCTTCTTCTCCATTTCATGGTTCCTGAATGAATTAAACACCACAGTGCCTCAAACTTCATCCTTGAAAAAAGGCTAGATAAATACCATTAAATTTTTGAAACTCCCATGAACAGGTGTCAGTGGAGAACCTTTGGATGTCTTATAGATGATCATGAGTGTACCAGACAATGCCTTGATTGACTGGGTTTCATGAAAATCATGTAGAACAGAGATGCCAGTAATTTGGAGCCTGATGAGTAGTCGGCCTAGAACAGTGGAGTGTAGGTGTTTGTTAAAACATCTGTGATGGGGTCATGTGGATCTGCCATTGGCTTCCAAATGGTTTGTGACTGACATGGTGCAGCCCCCATACCCTTGTATGTAAAGGCATCTTGTTATACGGAGAGGTTTCAGGGCAATGTTTAGAATAAGATTGCTATTGTCAAGGGGGCAAGCTATGTGGGATAGAAGCCTGGTTGGTGCACTCTCCTGCAGACCCTTAACCAACACACGTAACAGAACTCCCTCCAGCACTCTGTCCTAGTTGACCTCTTCGTATTTCGTGAAGCAAATACTAAACTCCCAATGAAGCTGCAAGAAACACCATGAAAAGTAGAGGAAGACCAAATGGCTTCAAAGTCCACACTGGGAGACACTTTGCCCCCAAATGGCAACAAATTACCTACAAAGAGACAATTCAGCCCTGCTGCCTCATGTTTATTGGAAAATAAGAAACCATGTGCTCCAGGTCACACAGATGCAGACCCAGATTTGATGGTCTCACTACAAAGGAAGTTAAAACTCCTGACAACAACATATATTTCAAGTGCCCAACCTCAGAGGCAGTTTCTCAAGAAGTCTTTAGGCCAACAGAGCTCCATGTTTGTGGAGTTTTTACCATGTACCTTACTTTTCGAAACACCTCTACCACCTCCAAGGTTGTTAACTACTGAGAATTTTCCATTCCAGATGTGTATTCACAGATTTTCTAACTCTTCTTCTCTTATTGTGTCTTACTTGGGGTGAAGGTAATGTCAAGGCATTGTTCTGAATGAGAGTGGGAAGACTTTTGGGTAGCACATATTTGCATAAACATTGGATTCATTTTCCAATTTTCTATTCGAAATACTGAATCCCTGACTGTCAGAGGTAGAAGGAATTCTATTCTACTTGAAAGAATAGCCTGACACTTACAAGAAACAGCCACCAGGAGACATCCTGTCGGAGAGACATCCTGTAGCCATCTGTCTCCCTGAGACATCCTGCGGCCATTTGTCTTTCTGAAACTTCCTGAGGTTATCTCACCTTGTGAAGACATCTAGGAACTGCCGATAAGAGAGATTTCCCACATCCAGCATACAAATACCCCTGTGTGAACAATAAAAGTTTGCAGCTTGATCAGAACTCCTGTCTTGCTGTCATCTCTCGTGTCTCTTGTCCCTTCATTCCTCCCTATCTAGGATCGCTGCCCACGTTGATGTGTCCTGCCGGCTGGGACATCTGGCGCCCACCGACTGGGGCTTGAGCTTTTGATTGAGGGGGACCCCGTCCTCCTGGAAGATTTGGTCAAGCGGAGCTTCCAATAACTGCAGAAGACACCACCGAGAGACAGATCCAGGAGGAGCGTGGGGATGACGCACGGTGATTGACCCACTATGGGACAAGCAGTTTCGTCATATGATTTGTTTTTGTCAGGCTACAAGGAGTCCTTGCAGACATGGGGGCGCGTGTTTAGAAAAAAGACTTATTTTTTTTTTTTTCATACATAAGAGAGCAGTGTCCATGGTTTCCTCTTGAAAGGACCATTGATGGTAAAAGATGGCTTGGAGTAGGAGACTGTTTAAAAGATTATTATGAATCCTTTGGCCCAGAAAAAGTGCCTGTTCCCACCTTTTCTTACTGGAACTTAATTAATGAAATTCTTAAAAGTTCACCCTTTGACAATGGTACCTTAAAACTTGTCGAGGTTGGGGAAGAGGCTATGCAAATACTTCTCGTATCCCCTCAGCATGCCCATCAGTTAGTATAGACATAGACCCTTCTCAGGCTCCCCAGGACCATGGGAACCTTCCTGGTCCCCCTCAAAATACCACCCTAAGGATTAAGGCTCCAATGGTTACCAACTGCCTTTATCCAGTTTTAAATTCCGGAGACTCATTGACCCCTGTAGAGGAGGCTACCTTGGAGAAGGAAGCAGCTCGCTACCATTCAGAAGACCCTGCACCTCTCAAGACCCTGCCACAGCCTATAGGACTTACACATCCAACCCCTCCTATATCCCTCCTGCCTTTTGTGCTCTGGCCCTTCAGGGTACAAATGCCCCCCCCCAGATATTTTTTCCCCACTTCCCTTGCCTAAACTGGCTCCTTTGTGAGCATCCTTCCAACATAGACAGGAACAGATCCAACCTTTAAAAGAATTAAGATCCCTTCACTCTGAGCTCTGTTCATTAGCCTTAGGTATGGAGTCAAAGTAACTGGCCTACAGTGGTCTAATACAAAGGCGAAGCCACTCCATCAACCTGTGCTCGCCTTCCCAGTCACCACCAGTCAGATAGATAAGCCTGCCCAGGCTGAGGTCAAAGACTTAGAAGAGGATCAAGAGGAGGAAGCGGAGAAATGGAATAAGGAGATCAGGACTCAGAGGATGAGGAGTTCAGCCCTAGGCAGGCAGGAACCCAGAGTCTACAAAAATTTAAGCCTGCATTTTCCTGAAAAACTTAAAAAGGCTTGTGCTCACTATGGCCCCTTTGCACCCTACATGTTGGCTTTATTAGAAAGCCACAGCACACAATGACTTACTCCCAATGATTGGAAATTTTTAGACCAAGCTACCCTCAGTGCCAGAGACTTCCTGTTATGGAATGCAGATTTCAAAGAGCACTGTCGGGAAACTGCTCAAAAAATTTTAACTAAGGCCTCCTCTAAGTCCGGGACTTATGTTAAGCTAGTGGGCAATGAGCCTTTTGACACTAAAACTAAACAGGCACATTTCCCTGCTGGACTTTTGATGCAGATTCAGATGGCTGGCTTACATGCTTGGAGACACCTCCCTCAAAATCTCGGCTACCACTTCCCTGGCAAAAATTCGACAAGGGCCCGACGAGCCTTATAGCGACTTTGTTCCCAGGCTTAACCTAGCTGTGGAATGCTTGCTTGGAACAAGTGAAAACAAAAGCTCTTTTGTAAAACATCTTGCCTTTGAAAACGCCAACCCGGCATGTCAGGATGTTCTTCAACCACATAAGGATAAAGGGAAACTTTCTGACTTTATTAGACTCTATGCAGGGGTAGGTGCAGCTCATGCCATGGGTCTTGCCCTAGGTGTCACCTTTACCAAGACCTTTCACAATCCTGGCTCACGTACTTGCTTTACTTGTAAACAACCTGGCCATTTTGCACGCAAGTGTCCGACAGGCAAAGAAAGCCTAGGAATAGCATCTCCTTCAACTGGGGCTATACCGCCCCAAGCTACCCTTTGCCCTAGATGTGGTAAAGGTCATCACTGGGCCAGTGAGTGTAGATCTAAGACAAATGCCCTCAGACAGCCTATTTTTTCCTGCTTCTTGGGAAACTCCCTGCGGGGCCAGCCCCGGGGCACGACATCCCCCAGGACAAAACCAGGGGCAATAAGATTTTTTCCCTTCCAAACTCCCAACCTACCTCAAAATTCTTCTCCACAATTGCTTCCCTCCAACTAGCCACTCCAGGCAGCGCAGGATTGGACATCTGTGCCACTACTGAAACTATATTAGACTCAATGCAAGGGCCCCAGATAATACCCACTGGAATTATGGGTCCCCCTCCATCTCATATCTGTGCCCTTATTTTTGGAAGAGCCTCTACTAACTTACATGGTGTTCAGGTCTTCCATGGCATTAATTATAATGACTTCACTGGAGAAAAAAAATAATGGCCACAGCTATTAATGGAGTTTTGGCCATCCCAGCAGGAACAAGTCTTGCACAATTAATACTCCTTCCCTTGAATCCAGGAGGCACTTAACCACCCAAACCTACCGCGGGGGACTGCCTCCTTGGGCTGCTCTGATGTAAATTGGGTTCAACCCGTTTCTCAAAATAGACCCACCATTTCCTTACTTATTGAAGGAAAGGAATTCCAAGGAATTCTAGATACTGGAGCTGATGCCACAATTATTTCTCAAAAATATTGGTCATCAGCTTGGATCCTCACCCCATCCTTGACTGACCTTAAAGGGATAGGACAGTCAAAAAATCCTCTGGTCAGCTCTACGGCTCTTATCTGGACTGATAAAGAGGGTAATAAGGGAATTGTCACTCCTTTCATTGTTCCTGACCTCCCTGTTAACCTATGGGCCCGAGATATTTTGAGTCAAATGGAAGTCATTCATGCCAGTCCCAATTCCATGGTGACTCATCAAATGCTTCGTATTTATTTTGTCCCTGGTATAGGCCTTGGGAGACTGAGACAAGGACTGGTTGAGCCAATAAAACCCATACAAAAAAGAAATACATATGGACTTGGGTATTCGGATTTTTAGTTTCAGTCTCTGACTCTCCTGTACCCCATGGAGATAAAATTATTTGGGAGACTCAGACTCTTGTGTGGTTGGATCAATGGTCCCTTACCCAAGAAAATTTGGAGGCTGCCTCCATGTTAGTGCAGGAACAGCTGGCAGCCGGCCATGTAGAGCCCTCAACCTCACCATCGAATACTCCAATTTTTGTTATCAAGTAAAAATCAGGCAAGTGGTGCCTTTTACAATATTTGTGTGCCATTAATAAACCTATGTGCAGAATAAGAGCACTACAGCCAGGCATTCCCACACCAGTGGCTATTCCCAAAAACTATTGTAAAATGATTATTGACTTAAAAGATTGGTTTTTTTTTACCATTCCTTTACATCCTGAGG
This sequence comes from Callospermophilus lateralis, assembly GCF_048772815.1. Classification (NCBI taxonomy): domain Eukaryota; kingdom Metazoa; phylum Chordata; class Mammalia; order Rodentia; family Sciuridae; genus Callospermophilus; species Callospermophilus lateralis. Next base: position 16,695 of record NW_027517547.1, on the reverse strand, counting down.
ATAGACACTATTTTGCCTTTAGTCTCCCTCACCTTAATTTTCAGGGCTCTATGCAGAGATTTCAATGGAAGGTTCTTCCCCAAGGTATGGCCAACAGCCCTAGTCTTTGCCAAAAATATGTTGCTCAAGCAGTAGACCCTGTGAGAGAGCTATGGCCACAAATTTATATTTTACATTATATGGATGATTTGTAATTGCTGCACCTAATAACCATGACCTTAATAATTGTTACTTGGACCTTTACAAAATCCTCACAACCTTGGGACTACAGATAGCTCCTAATAAGGTTAAAACACAGGTCTGTTTACCTATTTGGTCCTTAAACTTCAAGATAATCAGATCCAAATTCCTAAGATACAACTATGGGTGGACCATCTTCACACCCTTAATGATTTTCAAAAATTACCGGGGAATATTCAATGGCTAAAAACATATTTAAAATTACCCACTTGTATACTTTTGTCCCTTAATGATATTTTGAGAGGTGATTCCCACCCCTCCTCCCCTCAAAAGCTTACTCCCGAGGCATGACAGGCATTAAACCAAGTCACAGAAGCCATTGCCAAACAGTTTTTTACAGAACATTCTTATAACCATCCTCTGGTTCTGGTTATTTTACACACTCCTCATACACCCACAGGAATATTTCGGCAGCGAAATACACATTTTAGAAATAAAGGCTGCCTTTGCTTTGGGTCCATTTACCCACCACATTCTCCAAGGTTATTACTGTTTTTCTTGCTCAGGTAGCTTCTATTATTTTTAAATGTCGTTTGCTATCTCGACAACATTTTGGCAAAGACCATGATAATATTTTAATTTCATATACTAAAGATCAAACCCAATTTTTACTACAGACAGAGAATGAATGGCTTTTTGAGAACAATTGATAACCACCTCCCCAATGACCCCCTTTTATATTTTGTCCAGTTACATCCATTTATTTTTGCCAAAATTACTCAAAAGGCTCCCATTCCTCAAGTCCTTACTGTCTTTACAGACGGTTCCAGTAATGGCCTAGCAGTCTTTGTTGTCAATAACCAACCTAACACCTTTGATACTGTCTATCATTCAGCACAGTTTGTGGAATTGTTTGCCATAACACAAGCTTTTAAATCATTTCTTGATAATCCTGTTAATATTTATACATACAGTGCCTACATTGCTCATTCTGTGCCCCTGCTTCAGATTTCACCCACCATTAAGGCTTCTTCCAATGTGGCCCATCGGTTTCACCAGCTTCAGAAGCTAATTCAGGCCAGACAACACCCATTTTTCTTAGGACACATCAGGGCACACTCTGATCTTCCCAGCCCTCTAACACAAGGTAATGCCAAAGCTGATGCAGCAACTCGTTTCATCTTTTCAATTTTTGTTGGCTCCATTCAAAAGGCCACGGATTTACACAATCTTCACCATCTAAATTTCCAGAACCTTAGATAACTATGTAAAATTACCAGGCAACAGGCACGAGAAATAGTAAAAGCATGCCCTGGTTGCCCTGTCTCCCTCCCCATTCAACACTTGGGAGTTAACCCCCAAAGATTACTGTCCAATCAGTTTTGGCAAATGGATGTTACTCATTTTTCTGAATTTGGAAAAACCAAATATATACACGTTTCTGTAGATACCTTCAGCGGCCTTATTTTTGCATCACCACATTCTGGAGAGGCTATCAAAGATGTCCTTTCTCATATTGTTTCAGTGTTTTCCGTAATGGGTAAACCAATACATATTAAAAAAAAAAGATAATTGTCCTGCATATACCAGTGCCAAGTTTAAACAGTTTTGTGCTTCCTCGCAAATTTGTCATACTACTGGAATTCCATACAAGCCTCAGGCATTGTGGAACGTGCCCACCTTACCTAAAGACTTGGCTAACCCGCTTTAATGCTTCTGCACTTGTATTTACCACTCACAGGCATCGCCTTAATCATGCATTATTTGCCCTTATTTTTCTTTCCCTAGACAATGAAGGCCATTCGGCTGCAGACTGACACTGGCAATCCTCGTCCAATTCTGTTCGCCCACCTGTTATGTGGCACAATCCCCTTACAAATAAATGGAAAGGCCCAGGTCCTGTCCTCATCTGTGGACGAGGCTCAGCTTGTGTTTTGGACCAAGAGCAAGCAGCCCCAAGATGGTTACCAGAACGCCTGGTTAAACAGGTTAATGGCTTACCTCAACACAGGGATGGAGGCCCTCACCCTGAGGACAAATTTTCCTCTTTTTCAGATGCAGCCAACAATCTGTGTGAGGATCCTACTTAAGGCACTTCTGCTGAACAGGATTGTACACGGAGGCTTTGGCCCTCCACCTTCCAACATCATGGAGTACCTTTTTGGCCCTCCCTGTGAACGCAAGGGAGGATCTTGGACTCAGGCTCCCACTAGTTTGACCCAGACTGCTGACTGCGTGACTAAGGTGGCTTACCTCTGGGCCGAGGTTGACCATAAACTCAGAGGAGTTCATCAGCCTAAATTGGTATGTGTTAACAAGCCAAAGATTATTCCCCCTAGTACAAGTAATGCTCTCTAAAATTGTTCTGCAACTTGAACGCATACCCAAGAGATGCATGCCACTTGTTATGCGTCGGCCTCAATTTGTGTCAACAAGAAGGGAGAACAATTTTTTGAAGCCTCCCTAACTAAAACTCATGCAGCAGGAGGGACCACTATTCATTATACCCCCGTTCTTTTTGACCGGGGAGGAGAAGGCAAATACACCAAGCTACAGTCAGCTGGGTGCCAAGGCCCTGTTGGTAAACCCCCCTTCTGCCCCATTAAGGCACCTACAGGGGTCGCTGATGGTGGAGGATTTCCTTATGCTGTCAAGCATCCTCAGATAATCAAACTTTTGAAACCCCAAATCCCTGAGCTCACATATCATCTCTTAATATAGAGAAAATGCCAGCTCCCCGGTTTAGATAACAATATATTAGATATTTTGGAAACTACCTTCTCCTTGCTTAATAATTCCAACCCCACCTTTGCTGGTGATTGCTGGCTCTCCATGACAACAGGGGCAATCATGCCTATTGAAGTTCCTATTAATTCTATCATAGACGATGATAATACATGCCAACCCAGATTTCCTTTTAAAGTACAGTCTATAGGCACTTTTACAATATGTCTTTTAGGCGCGATGCAAAATAATACCTATGATATTGATGTTGGAGTTCCTTCCTTTGGAAATTGCTCAACAGTACAAAACTATTCCTCACCCACCCCATCTCTTTGTCCCTCCAATGGCACAGTTTTTATGTGTGGAGGAAACTCGGCCTTCCTGAGGCTTCCATCGAATTGGACCGTTGGCTGTGTTCTTGCCTTATTACTCCCTGATATAACTATTGTCCCAGGAGACAAAACTCTATGCATTCCTAGTCTAGACACCTTAGTCAAAAGACACAGGCGGGCAATACAGGCCTTACCACTCTTTGCCAGCCTTGGAATAACAGCTGCTGTGAACACAGGTACAGCTGGCTTAGGCATGGCTATACACTCTTAGCGTCGCCTGTCTCAACAACTTATAAATGATGTAAAAACTCTATCAGGAACCATTAAAGATTTGCAGGACCTAGTAGACTCCCTGGCAGAAGTGTTCCTTCAAAACAGAGAAGGCTTAGATTTACTGACAGCTAACCAGGGAGGTATTTGCTAGGCCTTAGGGGCACGATGCTGCTTTAATGCCAATAAATCAGTCATAGTACGCACTAAAATTAAGCAGCTTCAAGAAGATCTAGAAAAGAGATGAAGGGAACTTTTTGAAAATCCCCTCTGGACTGGGTTTAATGGATTTCTACCCTACCTTCTTCCCCTATTAGGCCCTTTGTTGGGTTTACTTTTAATGGTGTCCATAGGACCCTGCATTATAAACAGGCTTGTACAATTTATTATAGAACAGATTAATATTTTGGCCTCTAAGCCCATACAGGTCCACTGTCATCACCTGGAGATGGAAGACCATGCTGCCAACATTTAAAAGGATGTTCTACCCTTCTCACAGGCTTATTTCTTAAGTTTACATCCCCACAGATCTCTCTTTCTTACATTAAACTATAAGTAACAGCTCTGACCAACCATCTTCTGCCATTGCCATAAGGGTTCGTCCTCCATGGGCCCCTTCACTTGGGGGGGGGGATGCACCCATGGAGTGAGGACGTTAGGCCATAATAACGGAGGATGCAGGATGGACTGCAGGAGGATGGATCCACGGATACCAAAACAGAAGACCTCTTAGTGACACGCTCTGGTGCATGGCGGTCGGCATGCTTCCCTTTTAAAGCCGTCTCCTCCAAAAATATGCCAAGGCCACCACGAAATCTTGTAAACATGCTCTCTCGAATCAGGAGATATTCAAAGGCCTGCTAGAGAAACAGAGCCTCTATCACCCCCTAAAACATTGGCCGGTAAGGTATGGTCAAATATTTTATATAAGAAAGGGGGAGAGGTCAGGGGCTAGAAGGAAGTTCTCCTTCAAAGTATAGCCTGACACTGAAAAGAAACAGCCCCCTGGGAGATATCCTGCCTGGGAGACATCCCGCAGCCATCTATCTCCCTGAGACATCCTGCAGCCATCTGTCTTCCGGCAACATCCTGAGGTTATCTCACTTTCTGAAGACATCCAGCAACTGCCGATAAGAGAGCTTTCCCATCCACAGCATATAAATTTCCATGTGAGAACAATAAAAGTTTGCAGCATGATCAGAACTCCAGTCTTGCTGTAATCTCTCGTGTCTCTTGTCCCTTCATTCCTCCCCAACTAAGTTTCTTGCCCACGTTGATGTGTCCCACCGGCCGGGACAACTGACACTAACCCATACCCTACTACACTCTGACAACTAATCCTAATATGATGGAGAAAAATAACCCAAACAGAATAGAAATACAAGCAGTTCAGAGGAGGCATGGTGTATATTTGGACTTGCCTTTTGCATGATATAGGGTAAGTGTTATAAATCTAGTTAACAACACCTACTATCTTCCTAAGCTCCTGTTTTCTTCCTGAATTCTGGCCACTCTCCAGAATAGGCTCATGGTTTTGTGTCCACGATATGTACGACCTCCAAGCTCTGTGACATGGCCATGTACTGGATAGCTGAAGGGAATGCGAGCATCTCAGAAAACTCAGATATCAGTGTGACCAGGAAAGTCTCAGTGGAGAAACCCTGCTTTGGGCCTTTTGCTAACCTATTTGCCTGTTGCCATGAATGTCAGGAAGGTCTTTGCCTCAGGCCAGCCCTTTGTGAATCCTGAAGAAAACTGTTTTCAAATGGTAATAAATGGGCATCACCTGTGGCTCTTTGCTTAAATGCTTTGGAAAGGGATGTGTCTGAATCTGCCTCTTTGCCCTGTGTGAGGTAGTGGCTTAGATTCTCAGCACCAGTTGGATCTAAAGAAAAATCCAATGTGTGCATCCAAAACCAAAATGCAAAAAAGATCAGTCATGGTGTATGAAGTTTCTCACCTTCCTCTTTTAGGTTCCTGACCTCCATCAAGTGAGAATAGGGATCCTTTGGGACAAATGAGTTCTTTCATGCCCTGTAGAGATGATTGGGTTTTCTCATGACTCCAAATCACATGAAGAAACTATACCTGACAGTCAGTAGGCCTCAAATTGGAGAAGCAGAGCAGTATTAATGGCAGACCTATGTGATCAATCCTGGTTCACAGAAATGGTGTCCAGGCTACCCTGAGGTTAGGCAAATGAAGGGAAAGAGACCTTATTTTGGAAACTCTCTTTGGCTGTGCCATTCATGGAAACATCCAGCCAGAGGTTATGATGAATGTATATATGGAAGAAGATGAGGGCCTTGGTGGAGTGTTTTGGTTTTAATTGTGGTCATTTGTGTGGAGTTTGGAAGAGATGACTGGGTCCACCTGGGCTTGAACTCTTTTGTGATTCCCCTCAGAGACTGAGTTCAGTGACTGACCTCAGAGAAGTAATTGCTTTGGAAAGGGATGTGTCTTAATCAGCCTCTTGGCCCTGTGTGAGGCTGTGGCTTTGATTACCAGCACCGTATGGATCTAAAAATGATCCCATGTCTGCTTCCAAAACCAAAATGGCCAAAATTGCAGTCATTGTTGATGAAGTCTCTCGCCTTCCTTTGTAAGGTTCTGAAAGAATAAAAGAAATTGAAATTGAAACGTAAAGAAACAGGTTCTGTAAAGTTTCCAGGCTGCACGCAGAACCTGAAATTCCTGTGGCAGTTAAGACAATTCCCGGAACTACCCATTAGATGTGTGTTGAAATCTTCCCTGACCACCTAGTTACTTAACAACCTCTTCCCAAAAACCGTGCAGCTAAGCACATATACATCTCAGGGCTTCAACCAATCAGTTTAAATGTATACCCCTTCTCAGGGCTGACCAATCACACCCTGCCTGAACTGTTCCCACCAATGAATGTGCAAATCATGTTTTAGAGTTGTTATTTGATTTTCCCACAGTATATGGTGATTTGCTAAAGGAAGCTAGGATGTATGTTAAGTCCCTGCCCTCTCTAAAGAATGTATATAAAATCTGCTCATGTTGTTCTTGGGGCTCTTTGTTTTTTGCTCCTCTGAAGTGAGCTCTGAGCCCCAGCATGCTGGACCCCCAATAAACCCTTTGCTGTTTCATGAGAAATTCTCTTGGTGGTCTTTTCCTCCGACGTTCGGCCCACCTTTTCATCTGGAGGCCCTAGCTGAGAAATCCAGCAGTGACGAACAAAAGACCCCAATGGACTCCTTTCAGAGTAATTAAGGTGCCTCTTTCTGGTTTCAGGTTTCAGGTTAGGGCTTGGCAAAATGGCTGTCGGTGAAGAACATTAGCTCTCTGCGATGGTGGCTGACAGATGTGTCACAGAGTCACAGACCACGTCCCTGGGGGAAACTCCAGAGGACTCGGGAAATTGAGGATTAGTAGATTCCTCAACTCGGTAATTTTTTGCTTCAGGATTCGGTTTTCCAGCCCATCAGGTTTTGCTGGCTACTCAGTTTTGTTCATTGTCAGGAACTCATGTTGAGTTTACTGTCTGTCTTTATTGTCTAACCCATCAGGTTTGGCCAGTTACTCAGTTCTAATCTTTTTCTTGGACTCATGTTAAACATTTACTGTTTGTCTTTGTCTGTGTCACGTTTGTGTATTCACTGTCCCTGTTTGAGTAACTCCCATTATGGGACATTATGGGACAAAGCACTTCCATGCCTCTGTCCCTTAACCTTGATCATTGGACTGATGTTCGCTCAAGTACCAAGAATCTTTCTTTTTCAGTAAAATGCCGGATCTGGCAGACTCTCTGTGCTTCAGAATGGCCCATCCTAGGAGTCAGATGGCCCCGAGAAGAATCCTTCCACTTCCCTCTAATCCGAAAAGTCAGAGATATTGTCTTTCACCGGGGCCACTTGGCCACCTAGATTAACAGCCATATACCCCTTCCCCCACGATCTTATCATTCCAACATTCTGCTCCTCCCCCTCTTCCCTCCATTCTGAGTCAGAAGACTGGACACTCCTCTCTCTCCTTATCCTCTACCCTCGCTCCCCAACCCACAACATGTTCCAGATGATCCTCCCGCCGCTGACTCAGCCTCTCCGCCGCTAGAGGCAATTGGGCCAGACCCAAGACCTCCAGGGGACTTCCCCGCAGCAGCAGCAGACCCTGCTCCCCTGAAGGAAGCTGGGCCACCTAAAGGAACCCGCAGGAGATAAATAATATAAAACTCGGAAGCCCCAGTGATGCTCCCTCTCTGTCCCTACGGGCCCATGAACCGACCCAACTGGGACCCCAACACCTTTGAATGTAGGTAGCATCTGTCCACTTATCGCCGTTCTCTAATAGTGGGTCTCTGAGCGGCCGCCAGAGGGCCGACTAATTTGGCCAAGGTAAGAGAGATTATCCAAGGGCCTAATGAGTCTCCTTCTATGTTTCTGGATAGAATTATGGAAGCGTATAGGAAATATATTCCTTTTGATCCTCAGGCAGAAGACCAAAAGCCATCTGTTGCAATGGCCTTTATCGAGCAGACTGCCCTAGATATTAAGAGAAAGTTACAACGTCTAGATGGATTATAAGATATGACCTTAAGAGATTTAGTCAGAGAAGCTGAGAAAGTATATTATAAGAGAGAAACTGAGGAGGAAAGGGAATAGAGGAGAGAGAAGGAAAGGGAACAAAAGAAGGAGGAAAGAAGCAAATGGCAGAGTAAAGCATTGCCTAAGGTTCTGGTCACAGCAGCAAATAGGCCAGAAGTTAAAAAGCAGGGATACATAAAGGCACACCTGGGCCCATGCCAAAGGCTGCCGTTGGCCTCAAATCAATGTGCCCACTGTAATAAAAAAGAACACTGGGCCAAAGAGTGCCCCCAAAAGAAGCAGCCACGCCAGCCCACCGTGCTGACTCTAGAAGAGGACTAGGAAATTCGGGGCTCAGATCCCCTCCCCCAGCTCAGAGTAAAATTTGAAGTTGAGGGGAACACAGTGAACTTTGAAGTGATTACAGGAGCAGTATACTCAGCCCTTAAGACTTCACTGGCCCCCCTATCAATTAAATCGTCCCTAGTTCAAGGGGCTAATGGCAGTAGATATCAGGCTTGGACAACTAAGATGAATATGGACCTCGGAAAGGAAAAACTCCACCACTCTTTCCTAGTAATCCCAGAATGCCCGGCCCCATTGATGGGCAGGAATATGCTTACCAAACTCTGGACTAGAATAACCTTTAACCCTAATGGTCCCCAAGTGGGGGTTCTAAAGCCTGCAGTATTAACTCCCATAGTAACATCTTTGACTATGTCTGTAGAAGATGAACATCAACTCTTCGCGCCCCCTAGGACTGATCAAACAGGCAAACTACCCCAGAAATGGATAAAAGATTATCCTAATGCCTGGGCAGAAACTGCTGGGTTAGGTCTAGCCATCAACAACCTCCAATAGTAGTAGAATTAAAAGCCTCTGCGTCTCCAATTAGTGTTAAACAATATCCTCTAAGCAAAGAAGCTAAGGATGGGATAAGGCCCCATATTCATAAATACCTGGGTCTTGGGGTCCTAAGGCCCTGTCAATCAGCCTGGAACACCCCCCGGTACCAGTAAGAAAGCCAGGAACTGGGGACTACCGTCCTGTTCAAGACCTAAGAGAGATAAACAACAGAGTGCAGGACATTCACCCCACAGTACCCAATCCATATAATTTGCTTAGCACTCTGAATCCGGAGCAGAAATGGTACACTGTGCTGGACTTAAAAGATGCTTACTTCTGCTCGCCTCTACATAAGGACTGTCAGTTGCTGTTAGCTTTAGAGTGGATAGACCCAGAACCTGGAACATCTGGCCAACTAACCTGGACTAGACTCCCACAGGGGTTCAAAAAATCCCCCATTCTCTTTGATGAAGCCCTCCATAGAGACATCAATGACTTCAAAACTGCACACCCCGAAGTCACCCTACTCCAATAGTGGATGATCTTCTACTGGCAGCCAACACCAAGGAGACCTATGAGTCTGGGACCCAAGCACTATTATTCGAGCTTGCTCGGCTTGGATATATGGCTTCTGCCAAAAGGCCCAAACTTGTCCGCAAGAAGTAATCTTCCTGGGTTATTCTCTTAGGGGTTGCAAACGATGGCTCCCTGAGCCCAGAAAAAAAACCGTTTTGCAGATACTGCCCCCATCTAATAAGAGAAAACTCAGAGAGTTTCTTGGGACTGCCAGCTTTTGCAGGTTATGGATTCCTGGGTTCGCATCTCTGGCTGCCCCTTTATACCCGCTGATAAAGGGGGATGCCCACTTCCAATGGACCCCTGAGCACCAACAAGCTTTTGATAATGTCAAAAAAAGGTGCTGCTATCTGCTCCGGCCTTAGCACTTCCAGATGTAGAAAACCCTTCACTCTCTATATCAAGGAAAAGAAAGGAATAGCACGGGGAGTGCTCACTCAGTCTTTGGGACCTTGGAAAAAGCCAGTAGCGTATTTATCCAAAAAACTGGACCCATTGGCTAGCGGGTGGCCCCATTGCTTAAGTGCTATAGCAGCGGCAGCCCTTCTAATAAAAGATGCTCATTAATTAACGTTGGGACAGAAGCTAACCATTATAGCCCCCCATGCCCTGGAGAGCATCATCTGTTAGCCTCCAGAGAGGTGGCAATCAAACTCCAGAATAAACCACTACCAGAGCCTCTTGCTTGACAAAGACAGAATAACGCTGGGACCCCCTGCTCCACTCAACCCACCTACACTGCTGCCAGAAGAATCATCAAGACCCGTCACTCATGAGTGTCAACATATACTGGCAAGGAAACCAGTATACAACAAGACTTGAAGGATCAGCCACTGCCTCGCCCTGAAGTCGTATGGTTTACGGATGGCAGCAGCTTCCTCCAAGATGGTAAGTGGCGGGCTGGAGCAGCAGCAGTTAGCAAAACTGATTTCATCTGATACTCTGGTCTCCCAGAAGGGACATCAGTCCAAAAAGCAGAACTGATTGCCCTTATGAAAGCATTGGAACTACAACAGGGAAAAGGGCCACCATATAAACTGATAGCCACTATGCATTTGCCACTGTTCATATGCTCGGGACTATTTACCAACAATGCGGGCTATTAACCTCTGCCGGGAAAAAAATAAAAAATAAAGATGAGATGCTCCACCTTGGCTCAGCAATGCAGGGCCATAAGGAACTAGCTATAGTGGACTGTCCCGGGCACCAGAAGAGAAACAACCCTGTGGCAGTTGGAAACAGAAGGGCAGATGAGGAAGCTTAATTGGCAGCCCTAAACAGAGTGACTCTGTTAACTTTTTCCACACCGGGGGGAACAAAAATCAGGAGACTTGGCTGCCCCGGAACATTCAGGCAACTTATCATCTGAGGAGACAGATACAGAAATCTGGGACCCTACAGAGCCAAGTTTACAATTTCAAAAAGCCCACCTTTATGTCAAAGACGTACACCAGCTAAACCACTTAGGCTCAAAGAAGTTATAGGCACTCTTAAAGGACCGAAGAAAGGACTTATTATTGACTGACTCAAAGAGGAAAAAATAGCTGAGCAGGTGACTAGAGCTTTTCAAGTCTTCCAATTAGTTAATACTTTCTCATCCAAGATTCCTGCAGGGAAGCGCATACGAGGAACCAGACCAGGACAATTCTGGGAAGTGGACTTTTCTGAAATTAAGCCAGCAAGGTATGGACTTAAATATCTCCTAGTCTTTGTAGATACTTTTTCAGGATGGGTCGAAGCCTTCCCCATGAAGAAAGAAACAGCTCAGATGGTGGTCAAAAAGATCCTAGAAGACAGTTTTCCAAGGTTCGGCCTGCCTAAGGTAATAGGGTCTGATAACGGACCAGCATCCGTGGCCCAGGTAAGTCAGGGATTTTCCAGGACCCTGGGGATTACTTGGAAGTTATATTGTGCTTATAGACCCCAGAGCTCAGGACAGGTAGAAACGATGAATAGAACCATCAAAGAGACTTAACGAAATTAATCTTGGAGACCGGCATAAAAAATTGGACTATGCTCCTACCTCATGTACTTTTTCGTGCAAGAAATACCCCTCCGCCCCTTTGTGTAACCTCACCCCTTATGAAATTCTCTACGGTGCCCCTCCTCCATTAAGGGACCTAACCCCAACTCTGAGATTAATGATTCCTTTCACACACCCTTGCTAGACAGACTTAAAGCCCTTGAACAAACCCAGCACCCAGCGATACCTGTGGAAACAGTTGGCCACTGCTTATCATCCTGGAGACGAGGGAACTCCACATCGATATCAAGTGGGAGACTTCGTCTACATGAGACAGTATCGGGTGTCATCCCTGGAACCCTGCTGGAAAGGACCATACCAGGTGCTGCTTATAACACCTACAGTGGTGAAAGTGGATGGGATCACTTCCTGGATCCATGCCTCCCATCTCAATCCTGTGCCCTGTCCATACTCTGGCTGGAAACTGGAACAGACTGGTAACCCTCTCAAGTTGCATGTCTGTGGTGTGGGTAGGGCTATGGATTCTTCCCCTGACCACCAGCAGTCCTAATCCCCATCAGCCTGTTCAGCAACAATGGCAAGTTATAAATCCTACTGGGCAAGTAGTGTGGTCTATTTCACATACAGCCCCCTTATGGACTTGGTGGCCATCTCTCCACCCGGACATTTGTCAGCTTGCCATAGGCCTCTCTGACTGGGATCTCCCTGACATAGTGGACCCCACACAGATCCCACTAAAGCCCAAACCAACTTACCCCATGAATTATTGATGTCATCTCCCCAGCTCAGGTGTAAACTAGCCAGTCTTGTTTATTAAGTGTGCCCAGCTGATTTCTGAAATCGCAAACAGGCCCAAACCTGTGGAGGACCCAGTGACTTTTATTGTAGATCTTGGGGTTGTGAACACACGGGAGCTACATTGTGAAACCCAAACTCCCCAGACAGTATGATTCGGTAGGATGAAATGACATCTGGATTGATCCCAATAAATGTGCCGCTATCCAAGTGGTGTCAAAAACCTGCTGTGGAAAAAATAGTCTATGTTACCCCCTCAATATAACTTTCACTTCCAAAGGAAGGGGCTACCTCAGAACAACATGGCCTATGGGAAATACTTGGGGAATGCGATTCTATATTAATGGCCCTGGCTATGACTTTGGTCTCTGGTTCACCATTAGGCTTAAAAAGGAAGAAAATCCCACAGCAATAGGGCCCAATCCATTCAAGTCTGGAATTAAGCCTCCTAAACCTCCCATGCCTAGATCTACCAAAACCCCTCTACCATCTCATACTTCGCAGTTTCCGTCTTTGCCTACTTCCCCAGTCCAGAGTACAGCTGACTCCTCCCCCTGGGAACTAATTAAAGGAACCTTTATGGTACTGAACTCCACACAGTCAGAACTCCTTGCATTTCAGCCCAGGTATTTGACAGCTCTGTACATTATTGTGTAATGGTGCAGATACCCCCCAGGGTGCTCTATCATGATCCAGAATCCTTTGAAGGTCTACTAGGTGGACAAACAGCCCGATTTTGCCGGGAGCCAGTGTCCCTTACTCTAGCCATCCTATTGGGGCTAGGAGCTGCTGCAGGAGTGGGTACAGGAACAGCTGATATGATCCATGGGTCACAACAAATGGACTGATTAGAAACAGCAATAAATCAAGACTTGAAGACGTTAGAGACCTCCATCACAGTTTTGCAGGAATCCTTAACCTCTCTCTCTAAAGTTGTTTTACAGAACAGGTGAGGATTAGACCTCCATTTAATAAGGGAGGGGGGCCCCTGTGCTGTACTGAGAGAAAAATGCTGTTTTTATGCTGACCATACTGGAGTTGTAAAATAATCCATGAGTAAATTGAGAAAATGCCTTGAAGAGCACCAGAGAGAAAGGGAGATTCAACAAGTGTGGTTTGAGTCATGGTTTACCTTGTCCCCCTGGTTAACTACACTCCTATCAGCCTTAGCTGGACCCCTGATCATGCTTATGGTGTTGATAACTGTGGGACCTTGTTTGCTTAACCTCATAGTTTCCTTTCTCCAGGCTCAGATTGGGCAGGTAAAACTCATGGTAATCAGACAGAAATACACTTCACTGGCAGAAATAGAATGTGAGACCCCACAAAAATTATGATTCATTACTTTTAAAAGGAGAAATGAAAGAATTAAAGAAATTAAAATTGAAACGTAAAGAACCAGGTTTTGTAAAGTTTACAAGCTGTGCTCAGAACCTTAAATTCCTGTGTCAGTGAAGACAATTCCCGGAACTGCCCATTAGATGTGTTGAAATCTTTCCTGACCACCTAGTTACTTAACAACCCCTTCCCAGAAACCGTGCATCTCAGCAAGTATACATCTCAGGGCTTCAACCAATCAGTTTAAATGTATACCCCTTCTCAGGGCTGACCAATCACCCCCTGCCCGAACTGTTCCCGCCAATGAATGTGCTAATCATGTTTTAGAGTTGTTATTTGATTTTCCCACAGTATATGATATTTGCTAAAGGAGGCTATGATGTATATAAAGTCCCTGCACTCTCTAAAGATTGTATATAATCTCTTCTCAAGTTGTTCTCAGGGCTCTTTGTTCTTTCCTCCTCTGAAGTGAGCTTTGAGCCCCAGCATGCTGGACCCCCAATAAACCATTTGCTGTGGCATAAGACAATAGGTGCTTGGGTTTTCTCATGTCTCCAAATCACATAAAGAATCTATACCTGACAGTCAGTAAGCCTCAAATTGGAGCAGCAGTGCAGTATTAGCGGCAGGGCTATTTGATCACTCCTGATTCAAAGGAAGGGTGTTCAGGCCACCCAATGCCCTTCTGGACTTCAAATATTACCTAGATTTCTGTTTTCATACTTATATTTCACCAGTATATTCTTGTAAATATCGCAGGTTCCCAATACCATAATTCATCCTGCAGAATGATTCCTAAACCAAATCGAACCTGTTATTACCCTTAACCATGCAATATTTCCTCAATATAACTTAACAGAAGAACAAGGATATTGTTGGTCTTACAATACAGGAATGTAGGGGATCTTCCTCCTGCTGAGAACCTCAAAGTTCCGTGCAGAAATGATCCCTGAAGAAGATGTAGACACCTATGAAAGACCTGAGAGAGCAAAAGTCAACTTCCATGTAAAACAACCTGGTCAAAATGAAGGGATGTGTCTGAAAGCCTCTCTCTTCTTAATGTAGATTAAATCGACCAAACCAGGGCTGTGTGGAGAGCTGTTCCCGGGTGCCTATGGTTGATATACCATTCTATCTTGTGAAAGTGTCACAGGAAGTATGGGCAGCCTCCATCTCATGGGACCCTTGGAAGCAACTGTTAGGAAAAAGTGGTTGCCAACCCAGTGACCTCATTCAGTTCGTGAAGGAAGTGACCTATCACACTTCCTTGGTGATGGAACTCTCTGAACTCGGGATCCAGGAAGCCAGGCACCCAGAGCCAGTCCCAGTCCCAGTCCCTGTGGTCTCATTTGTTTGGATTTACCAAGGACAGAGTCAGTCTTTCTTAGTACCTACTGAAGTGAGAATGGCCAAATGCCAGGAGAGCTCTGAAGAGGGGCCTTTTCTGAGAAAGCAGGTAGTGGCTCAACCATGGCTCCTGACAACTTCACAGAGTTGGCAAAGAAGTCCAGGTCTGAGATAGGACAGGCCATTTTGGTGGAACATAGTATGGCCCACCAGTCAGAGGACACTCAGGATACTCACAGACATACTTGGGGGAAGGAGATTCCGTTGTGGGTGTCTGTGTGAGTTTGTGGTTTTGTCTCATGTTCTGAGAATAGGTAGGAAAGGCGGTTTGTTTGTTTAGACTGGAATGTTTCTAGAAAGTCGTTTGACAACGCGAGTGTTTCTATGTCTGTGTATCCCACTGAATCCGTTTTTGTAGACATTTGAAAAGAGAATTCATCAATGGTTGTGTCCTGTCTAGTAGAAAGCTTCCCAGCATTCATCTTGCCAAATTAAAGAATAAAGAGCTGCTTGCCTTATGGATGGGCAACACCTATTATCTTCTTAAGTTCCTCTTTTCTTCCTGAATACTGGCCACTCTCCAGAATAGCCTCATGGTATTATTTCCAAGATATGTACCACCTCCAAGCTCTGTGACATGATCATGTACTGGATAGCTGAAGGGAATGAGAGCATCTCAGAAAACTCAGATATCAGTGCGACCAGTAAAGTCTCAGTGGAGAAATACTACTTTGGACTTTTGCTTACCTATTGTTCTGTTGTCCTGAATGTCAGGAACGTGTTTGCCTCAGGCCACCCCTGTGTGAAACCTGAAGAAATCAGTTTTCAAATGGAAAAGGATGGGCGTCACCTGTGGCTCTTTGCTTAATTGCTTTGGAAATGGATGTGGCTGAATCAGCCTCTTTGCCCTCTGTGAGGCAGTGGCTTAGATTCTCAGCACCTGATGGATCTAAAGAAAGTTTCCAAGTGTGCATCCAAAACCAAAATGGCCAAAAGAGCAGTCATTGTGGATGAAGTCTCTCGCCTTCCTCTGTAAGCTTCCTGACCTCCATCAAGTGAGAATAGGGATCCGTTGGGTCAAACCAGTTCTTCAAAGCTCTGCAGAGGCTAGCCAATAGGTGCTTGGGTTTTGTCAGGACACCAATTCACATAAAGAATCTATACCAGTCAGTTGGCCTCAAACTGGAGAAGCAGAGCAGTATTAAAGAAGGGCTATTTGATCACTCTTGGTTCACAGGAATGGTGTCTAGTCCACTCTGACTTTAGGCAAATGAGGGGCAAGGGAGCTTATTTTGGACACGGTCTTGGGCTGCGCCCGTCATGGAAACCTCTAGCTAGAGGTTATTCAGAGAGTCTATATTGAAGAAGATGAGGGCCATGTGGGAGTTTTTTGGTTTTAATTGTGGTCAATTGTTGGTGGTTAGAAGAGAATCCTGGGTCCACCTGGGCTGGAATTCTGGTGCGATTCCCCTTAAAGACTGATTTCTGGAACTGACCTCAGAGAAGTATTGCCATTAATTGTGTTGGGATTTTAGGCGGCCATGCAGGAGAGTCGCCATTGGAAACTGAGATCTAAGCCTGGGGTGGCTATTCACCAAGCACTGTCAATCTCAGCCAGGACATCACATGATTTTATTCTGAAAGACTTGGCAGCCATTGTTGAGAGTCAAAACACACATGGACCTCACATTGTAGACCTCAATGGGCCTGGCTTCATGTGGCCTTTTGGCCACTCTTTGCGAAGACTTGCCTCTGA
>NW_027517546.1:0-42230 GCF_048772815.1 Callospermophilus lateralis | reverse complement strand
TCATTGAGAGGGGTTGCCAAGCTTCTAAGAAATAACGAGTTTCCGAAATACCAGCAAATATTTTTTCACCCAATCTTGATGATACTTGGTGGTAATGATCAGCACACAGATCCCACTTGGCTCACCAAATTTGGTTCTTCTAGGTTGAAGCGTTCGTCTACAGTAGCAGTTTTTATATTTAGGATTCTCTCTGTTCTCTCCTATATAGATAGATGAATTTGGAACTCTAAATCCAACATGGATTGTAGTAGCTCTTTGAAACTTGACAAAATATAGGAGTTCTCAGTTTTGTCTCTATGGTTTGTTTCCTCTTCAAGTAGCCCTAGGCACAGACTGTGGAAAAGCACTTTCATTGAGAGAGTTTGCCAATCTTCTAAGAAATGACAAGTTTCCGAATTACCAGCAAATATTTTTTCACCCAATCTTGATGATACTTGGTGGTAATGATCAGTACACAAATCCCACTTGGCTCACCAAATTTTGTTCTTCTAGGTTGAAGCGTTCGTCTACAGTAGCAGTTTTTATATTTAGGTTTCTCTCTGTTCTCTCCTATATAGATAGATGAATTTGGAACTCTAAATCCAACATGGATTGTAGTAGCTCTTTGAAACTTGACAAAATAAAGGAGTTCTCAGTTTTGTCTCTATGGTTTGTTTCCTCTTCAAGTAGCCCTAGTCACAGACTGTGGAAGCACTTTCATTGAGATGGGTTGCCAAGCTTCTAAGAAATAACGAGTTTCCATAATACCAGCAAATATTTTTTCACCCAATCTTGATGATACTTGGTGGAAATGATCAGTACACAAATCCCACTTGGCTCACCAAATTTTGTTCGTCTAGGTAGAAGCGTTCGTCTACAGTAGCAGTTTTTATATTTAGGTTTCTCTCTGTTCTCTCTTATATAGATAGATGAATTTGGAACTTTAAATCCAACATGGATTGTAGTAGCTCTTTGAAACTTGACAACATAAAGGAGTTCTCAGTTTTGTCTCTATGGTTTGTTTCCTCTTCAAGTAACCCTAGGCACAGACTGTGGAAAACCACTTTCATTGAGAGGGGTTGCCAAGCTTCTAAGAAATAACGAGTTTCCGAAATACCAGCAAATATTTTTTCACCCAATCTTGATGATACTTGGTGGTAATGATCAGTACACAAATCCCACTTGGCTCACCAAATTTTGTTCTTCTAGGTTGAAGCGTTCGTCTACAGTAGCAGTTTTTATATTTAGGTTTCTCTCTGTTCTCTCCTATATAGATAGATGAATTTGGAACTCTAAATCCAACATGGATTGTAGTAGCTCTTTGAAACTTGACAAAATAAAGGAGTTCTCAGTTTTGTCTCTATGGTTTGTTTCCTCTTCAAGAAGCCCTAGGCACAGACTGTGGAAAAGCACTTTCATTGAGAGGGGTTGCCAAGCTTCTAAGAAATAACGAGTTTCCGAAATACCAGCAAATATTTTTTGACCCAATCTTGATGATACTTGGTGGTAATGATCAGTACACAGATCCCACTTGGCTCACCAAATTTGGTTCTTCTAGGTTGAAGCGTTCGTCTACAGTAGCAGTTTTTATATTTAGGATTCTCTCTGTTCTCTCCTATATAGATAGATGAATTTGGAACTCTAAATCCACCATGGATTGTAGTAGCTCTTTGAAACTTGACAAAATAAAGGAGTTCTGAGTTTTGTCTCTATGGTTTGTTTCCTCTTCAAGTAGCCCTAGGCGCAGACTCTGGAAAAGCACTTTCATTGAGAGGGGTTGCCAAGCTTCTAAGAAATAACGAGTTTCCGAAGTACCAGCAAATATTTTTTCACCCAATCTTGTTGATACTGGTTGCTAATAATCAGTACACAAATCCCACTTGGCTCACCAAATTGTGTTCTTCTAGGTTGAAGCGTTCGCCTACAGTAGAAGTTTTTATATTTAGGTTTCCCTCTGTTCTCTCCTATATAGATATATGAATTTGTAACTCTAAATCCAACATGGTTTGTAGTAGCTCTTTGAAACTTGACAAAATAAAGGAGTTCTCAGTTTTGTCTCTATGGTTTGTTTCCTCTTCAAGTAGCCCTAGGCACAGACTGTGGAAGCACTTTCATTGAGATGGGTTGCCAAGCTTCTAAGAAATTACAAGTTTCCGAAATACCAGCAAATATTTTTTCACCCAAACTTGATGATACTTGGTGGTAATGATCAGTACACAGATCCCACTTGGCTCACCAAATTTTGTTCTTCTAGGTTGAAGCGTTCGTCTACAGTACCAGTTTTTATATTTAGGTTTCACTCTGTTCTCTCATATATAGATAGATGAATTTGGAACTCTAAATCCAACATGGATTGTAGTAATTCTTTGAAACTTGACAAAATAAAGAGTTCTGAGTTTTGTCTCTATGGTTTCTTTCCTCTTCAATTAGCCCTAGGCACAGACTGTGGAAAACCTCTTTCATTGAGGGGGTTGCCAAGCTTCTAAGAAATAATGAGTTTCCGAAATATCAGCAAATATTTTTTCACCCAATCTTGATGATACTGGTTGCTAATGATCAGTACACAAATCCCACTTGGCTCACCAAATTTTGTTCTTCTAGGTTGAAGCGTTCGTCTACAGTAGCCGTTTTTATATTTAGGTTTCACTCTGTTCTCTCATATATAGATAGATGAATTTGGAACTCTAAATCCAACATGGTTTGTAGTAGCTCTTTGAAACTTGACAAAATAAAGGAGTTCTGAGTTTTGTCTCTAGGGTTTGTTTCCTCTTCAAGTAGCCCTAGGCGCAGACTCTGGAAAAGCAATTTCATTGAGATGGGTTGCCAAGCTTCTATGAAATAACGAGTTTCCGAAGTACCAGCAAATATTTTTTCACCCAATCTTGATGATACTGGTTGCTAATGATCAGTACACAGATCCCACTTGGCTCACCAAATTTTGTTCTTCTAGGTTGAAGCGTTTGTCTACAGTAGCAGTTTTTATATTTAGGTTTCACTCTGTTCTCTCATATATAGATAGATGAATTTGGAACTCTAAATCCAACATGGTTTGTAGTAGCTCTTTGAAACTCGACAAAATAAAGAGTTCTGAGTTTTGTCTCTATGGTTTGTTTCCTCTTCAAGTAGCCCTAGGCACAGACTGTGGAAAACCACTTTCATTGAGAGGGGTTGCCAAGCTTCTAAGAAATAACGAGTTTCCGAAATATCAGCAAATATTTTTTCACCCAATCTTGATGATACTTGGTGGTAATGATCAGTACACAGTACCCGCTTGGCTCACCAAATTATGTTCTTCTAGGTTGAAGCGTTCGTCTACAGTAGCCGTTTTTATATTTAGGTTTCATCTGTTCTCTCATATATAGATAGATGAATTTGGAACTCTAAATCCAACATGGTTTGTAGTAGCTCTTTGTAACTTGACAAAATAAAGGAGTTCTGAGTTTTGTCTCTATGTTTTGTTTCCTCTTCAAGTAGCCCTAGGCGCAGACTGTGGAAAAGCACTTTCATTCAGAGGGGTTGCCAAGCTTCTAAGAAATAACGAGTTTCCCAAGTACCAGCAAATATTTTTTCACCCAATCTTGATGATACTGGTTGCTAATGATCAGTACACAAACCCCACTTGGCTCACCAAGTTGTGTTCTTCTAGGTTCAAGCGTTCGCCTACAGTAGAAGATTTTATATTTAGGTTTCCCTCTGTTCTCTCCTATATGGATATATGAATTTGGAACTCTAAATCCAACATGGTTTGTAGTAGCTCTTTGAAACTTGACAAAATAAAGGAGTTCTCAGTTTTGTCTCTATGGTTTGTTTCCTCTTCAAATAGCCCTAGGCAAAGACTGTGGAAAAGCACTTTCATTGAGAGAGTTTGCCAAGCTTCTAAGAAATTACAAGTTTCCGAAATACCAGCAAATATTTTTTCACCCAATCTTGGTGATACTGGGTGTTAATGATCACTACACAGATCCCACTTGGCTCACCAAATTTTGTTCTTCTAGGTTGAAGCGTTCGTCTACAGTATCAGTTTTTATATTTAGGTTTCACTCTGTTCTCTCATGTAGAGATAGATGAATTTGGAACTCTAAATCCAACATGGTTTGTAGTAGCTCTTTGAAACTTGACAAAATAAAGAGTTCTGAGTTTTGTCTCTATGGTTTGTTTCCTCTTCAAGTAGCCCTAGGCACAGACTGTGGAAAACCACTTTCATTGAGAGGGGTTGCCAAGCTTCTAAGAAATAACGAGTTTCCGAAATATCAGCAAATATTTTTTCACCCAATCTTGATGATACTTGGTGGTAATGATTTCCCTTTAGACAGCCTTGGCTCACAAAATTATGTTTTTCTAGGTTGAAGCTTTTGTCTACAGTAGCCGTTTTTTATATTTAGGTTTCACTCTGTTCTCTCATATATAGATAGATGAATTTGGAACTCTAAATCCAACATGGTTTGTAGTAGCTCTTTGTAACTTTACAAAATAAAGGAGTTCTGAGTTTTGTCTCTATGTTTTGTTTCCTCTTCAAGTAGCCCTAGGCGCAGACTGTGGAAAAGCACTTTCATTGAGAGGGGTTGCCAAGCTTCTAAGAAATTACAAGTTTCCGAAATACCAGCAAATATTTTTTCACCCAATCTTGATGATACTGGTTGCTAATGATCAGTACACAATCCCCACTTGGCTCACCAAATTGTGTTCTTCTAGGTTGAAGCGTTCGCCTACAGTAGAAGATTTTATATTTAGGTAGCCTCTGTTCTCTCCTATATAGATATATGAATTTGGAACTCTAAATCCAACATGGTTTGTAGTAGCTCTTTGAAACTTGACAAAATAAAGGAGCTCTCAGTTTTGTCTCTATGGTTTGTTCCTCTTCAAGTAGCCCGAGGCAAAGACTGTGGAAAAGCACTTTCATTGAGAGAGTTTGCCAAGCTTCTAAGAAATTACAAGTTTCCGAAATACCAGCAAATATTTTTTTCACCCAATCTTGATGATACTGGGTGTTAATGATCAGTACACAGATCCCACTTGGCTCACCAAATTTTGTTCTTCTAGGTTGAAGCGTTCGTCTACAGTATCAGTTTTTATATTTAGGTTTCACTCTGTTCTCTCATGTAGAGATAGATGAATTTGGAACTCTAAATCCAACATGGTTTGTAGTAGCTCTTTGAAACTTGACAAAATAAAGGAGTTCTGAGTTTTGTCTCTATGGTTTGTTTCCTCTTCAAGAGGCCTAGGCACAGACTGTGGAAAGCACTTTCATTGAGAGAGTTTGCCAATCTTCTAAGAAATTACAAGTTTCCGAAATACCAGCAAATATTTTTTCACCCAATCTTGATGATACTTGGTGGTAATGATCAGTACACAAATCCCACGTGGCTCACCAAATTTGATCTTCTAGGTTGAAGCGTTCGTCTACAGTAGCAGTTTTTATATTTAGGTTTCTCTCTGTTCTCTCCTATATAGATAGATGAATTTGGAACTCTAAATCCAACATGGATTGTAGTAGCTCTTTGAAACTTGACAAAATAAAGGAGTTCTCAGTTTTGTCTCTATGGTTTTTTTCCTCTTCAAGTAGCCCTAGGCACAGACTGTGGAAGAGCACTTTCATTGAGAGGGGTTGCCAAGCTTCTAAGAAATAACGAGTTTCCGAAATACCAGCAAATATTTTTTCACCCAATCTTGATGATACTTGGTGGTAATGATCAGTACACAGATCCCACTTGGCTCACCAAATTTTGTTCTTCTAGGTTGAAGCGTTCGTCTACAGTAGCAGTTTTTATATTTAGGTTTCTCTCTGTTCTCTCCTATATAGATAGATGAATTTGGAACTCTAAATCCAACATGGATTGTAGTAGCTCTTTGAAACTTGAAAAAATAAAGGAGTTCTCAGTTTTGTCTCTATGGTTTGTTTCCTCTTCAAGTAGCCCTAGGCGCAGACTCTGGAATAGCACTTTCATTGAGAGGGGTTGCCAAACTTCTAAGAAATAACGAGTTTCCGAAGTACCAGCAAATATTTTTTCACCCAATCTTGATGATACTGGTTGCTAATGATCAGTACACAAATCCCACTTGGCTCACCAAATTGTGTTCTTCTAGGTTGAAGAGTTCGCCTACAGTAGAAGTTTTTAAATTTAGGTTTCCCTCTGTTCTCTCCTATATAGATATATGAATTTGTAACTCTAAATCCAACATGGTTTATAGTAGCTCTTTGAAACTTGACAAAATAAAGGAGTTCTCAGTTTTGTCTCTATGGTTTGTTTCCTCTTCAAGTAGCCCTAGGCACAGACTGTGGAAAAGCACTTTCATTGAGAGAGTTTGCCAAGCTTCTAAGAAATTACAAGTTTCCGAATTACCAGCAAATATTTTTTCACCCAATCTTGATGATACTTGGTGGTAATGATCAGTACACAAATCCCACTTGGCTCACCAAATTTTGTTTTTCTACGTTGAAGCGTTCGTCTACAGTAGCAGTTTTTATATTTAGGTTTCTCTCTGTTCTCTCCTATATAGATAGATGAATTTGGAACTCTAAATCCAACATGGATTGTAGTAGCTCTTTGAAACTTGACAAAATAAAGGAGTTCTCAGTTTTGTCTCTATGGTTTGTTTCCTCTTCAAGTAGCCCTAGGCACAGACTGTGGAAGCACTTTCATTGAGATGGGTTGCCAAGCTTCTAAGAAATAACGAGTTTCCATAATACCAGCAAATATTTTTTCACACAATCTTGATGATACTTGGTGGAAATGATTAGTACACAAATTCCACTTGGCTCACCAAATTTTGTTCGTCTAGGTAGAAGCGTTCGTCTACAGTAGCAGTTTTTATATTTAGGTTTCTCTCTGTTCTCTCTTATATAGATAGATGAATTTGGAACTCTAAATCCAACATGGATTGTAGTAGCTCTTTGAAACTTGACAAAATATAGGAGTTCTCAGTTTTGTCTCTATGGTTTGTTTCCTCTTCAAGCAGCCTTAGGCACAGACTGTGGAAAAGCACTTTCATTGAGAGGGGTTGCCAAGCTTCTAAGAAATAACGAGTTTCCGAAATACCAGCAAATATTTTTTCACCCAATCTTGATGATACTTGGTGGTAATGATCAGTACACAGATCCCACTTGGCTCACCAAATTTGGTTCTTCTAGGTTGAAGCGTTCGTCTACAGTAGCAGTTTTTATATTTAGGATTCTCTCTGTTCTCTCCTATATAGATAGATGAATTTGGAACTCTAAATCCAACATGGATTGTAGTAGCTCTTTGAAACTTGACAAAATAAAGGAGTTCTGAGTTTTGTCTCTATGGTTTGTTTCCTCTTCAAGTAGCCCTAGGCGCAGACTCTGGAAAAGCACTTTCATTGAGAGGGGTTGCCAACCTTCTAAGAAATAACGAGTTTCCGAAGTACCAGCAAATATTTTTTCACCCAATCTTGATGATACTGGTTGCTAATAATCAGTACACAAATCCCACTTGGCTCACCAAATTGTGTTCCTCTAGGTTGAAGCGTTCGCCTACAGTAGAAGTTTTTATATTTAGGTTTGCCTCTGTTCTCTCCTATATAGATATATGAATTTGTAACTCTAAATCCAACATGGATTGTAGTAGCTCTTTGAAACTTGACAACATAAAGGAGTTCTCAGTTTTGTCTCTATGGTTTGTTTCCTCTTCAAGTAACCCTAGGCACAGACTGTGGACAACCACTTTCATTGAGAGGGGTTGCCAAGCTTCTAAGAAATAACGAGTTTCCGAAATACCAGCAAATGTTTTTTCACCCAATCTTGATGATACTTGGTGGTAATTATCAGTACACAAATCCCACTGGCTCACCAAATTTTGTTCTTCTAGGTTGAAGCGTTCGTCTACAGTAGCAGTTTTTATATTTAGGTTTCTCTCTGTTCTCTCCTATATAGATAGATGAATTTGGAACTCTAAATCCAACATGGATTGTAGTAGCTCTTTGAAACTTGACAAAATATAGGAGTTCTCAGTTTTGTCTCTATGGTTTGTTTCCTCTTCAAGCAGCCTTAGGCACAGACTGTGGAAAAGCACTTTCATTGAGAGGGGTTGCCAAGCTTCTAAGAAATAACGAGTTTCCGAAATACCAGCAAATATTTTTTCACCCAATCTTGATGATACTTGGTGGTAATGATCAGTACACAGATCGCACTTGGCTCACCAAATTTGGTTCTTCTAGGTTGAAGCGTTCGTCTACAGTAGCAGTTTTTATATTTAGGATTCTCTCTGTTCTCTCCTATATAGATAGATGAATTTGGAACTCTAAATCCAACATGGATTGTAGTAGCTCTTTGAAACCTGACAAAATAAAGGAGTTCTGAGTTTTGTCTCTATGGTTTGTTTCCTCTTCAAGTAGCCCTAGGCGCAGACTCTGGAAAAGCACTTTCATTGAGAGGGGTTGCCAAGCTTCTAAGAAATAACGAGTTTCCGAAGTACCAGCAAATATTTTTTCACCCAATCTTGATGATACTGGTTGCTAATAATCAGTACACAAATCCCACTTGGCTCACCAAATTGTGTTCTTCTAGGTTGAAGCGTTCGCCTACAGTAGAAGTTTTTTATATTTAGGTTTCCCTCTGTTCTCTCCTATATAGATATATGAATTTGTAACTCTAAATCCAACATGGTTTGTAGTAGCTCTTTGAAACTTGACAAAATAAAGGAGTTCTCAGTTTTGTCTCTATGGTTTGTTTCCTCTTCAAGTAGCCCTAGGCACAGACTGTGGAAAAGCACTTTCATTGAGAGAGTTTGCCAAGCTTCTAAGAAATTACAAGTTTCCGAATTACCAGCAAATATTTTTTCACCCAATCTTGATGATACTTGGTGGTAATGATCAGTACACAAATCCCACTTGGCTCACCAAATTTTGTTCTTCTAGGTTGAAGCGTTCGTCTACAGTAGCAGTTTTTATATTTAGGTTTCTCTCTGTTCTCTCCTATATAGATAGATGAATTTGGAACTCTAAATCCAACATGGATTGTAGTAGCTCTTTGAAAACTTGACAAAATAAAGGAGTTCTCAGTTTTGTCTCTATGGTTTGTTTCCTCTTCAAGTAGCCCTAGGCACAGACTGTGGAAGCACTTTCATTGAGATGGGTTGCCAAGCTTCTAAGAAATAACGAGTTTCCATAATACCAGCAAATATTTTTTTCACACAATCTTGATGATACTTGGTGGAAATGATCAGTACACAAATTCACTTGGCCTCACCAAATTTTGTTCGTCTAGGTAGAAGCGTTCGTCTACAGTAGCAGTTTTTATATTTAGGTTTCTCTCTGTTCTCTCTTATATAGATAGATGAATTTGGAACTTTAAATCCAAAATGGATTGTAGTAGCTCTTTGAAACTTGACAACATAAAGGAGTTCTCAGTTTTGTCTCTATGGTTTTGTTTCCTCTTCAAGTAACCCTAGGCACAGACTGTGGAAAACCACTTTCATTGAGAGGGGTTGCCAAGCTTCTAAGAAATAACGAGTTTCCGAAATACCAGCAAATGTTTTTTCACCCAATCTTGATGATACTTGGTGGTAATGATCAGTACACAAATCCCACTTGGCTCACCAAATTTTGTTCTTCTAGGTTGAAGCGTTCGTCTACAGTAGCAGTTTTTATATTTAGGTTTCTCTCTGTTCTCTCCTATATAGATAGATGAATTTGGAACTCTAAATCCAACATGGATTGTAGTAGCTCTTTGAAACTTGACAAAATATAGGAGTTCTCAGTTTTGTCTCTATGGTTTGTTTCTTCTTCAAGCAGCCTTAGGCACAGACTGTGGAAAAGCACTTTCATTGAGAGGGGTTGCCAAGCTTCTAAGAAAATAACGAGTTTCCGAAATACCAGCAAATATTTTTTCACCCAATCTTGATGATACTTGGTGGTAATGATCAGTACACAGATCCCACTTGGCTCACCAAATTTGGTTCTTCTAGGTTGAAGCGTTCGTCTAAAGTAGCAGTTTTTATATTTAGGATTCTCTCTGTTCTCTCCTATATAGATAGATGAATTTGGAACTCTAAATCCAACATGGATTGTAGTAGCTCTTTGAACTTGACAAAATAAAGGAGTTCTGAGTTTTGTCTCTATGGTTTGTTTCCTCTTCAAGTAGCCCTAGGCGCAGACTCTGGAAAAGCACTTTCATTGAGAGGGGTTGCCAAGCTTCTAAGAAATAACGAGTTTCCGAAGTACCAGCAAATATTTTTTCACCCAATCTTGATGATACTGGTTGCTAATAATCAGTACACAAATCCCACTTGGCTCACCAAATTGTGTTCTTCTAGGTTGAAGCGTTCGCCTACAGTAGAAGTTTTTATATTTAGGTTTCCCTCTGTTCTCTCCTATATAGATATATGAATTTGTAACTCTAAATCCAACATGGTTTGTAGTAGCTCTTTGAACTTGACAAAATAAAGGAGTTCTCAGTTTTGTCTCTATGGTTTGTTTCCTCTTCAAGTAGCCCTAGGCACAGACTGTGGAAAAGAACTTTCTTTGAGAGAGTTTGCCAAGCTTCTAAGAAATTACAAGTTTCCGAATTACCAGCAAATATTTTTTCACCCAATCTTGATGATACTTGGTGGTAATGATCAGTACACAAATCCCACTTGGCTCACCAAATTTTGTTCTTCTAGGTTGAAGCGTTCGTCTACAGTAGCAGTTTTTATATTTAGGTTTCTCTCTGTTCTCTCCTATATAGATAGATGAATTTGGAACTCTAAATCCAACATGGATTGTAGTAGCTCTTTGAAACTTGACAAAATAAAGGAGTTCTCAGTTTTGTCTCTATGGTTTGTTTCCTCTTCAAGCAGCCTTAGGCACAGACTGTGGAAAAGCACTTTCATTGAGAGGGGTTGCCAAGCTTCTAAGAAATAACGAGTTTCCATAGTACCAGCAAATATTTTTTCACCCAATCTTGATGATACTTGGTGGTAATGATCAGTACACAAATCCCACTTGGCTCACCAAATTTTGTTCGTCTAGGTTGAAGCGTTCGTCTACAGTAGCAGTTTTTATATTTAGGTTTGCCTCTGTTCTCTCCTATATAGATAGATGAATTTGGAACTTTAAATCCAACATGGATTGTAGTAGCTCTTTGAAACTTGACAAAATAAAGGAGTTCTCAGTTTGTCTCTATGGTTTGTTTCCTCTTTAAGTAGCCCTAGGCACAGACTGTGGAAAACCACTTTCATTGAGAGGGGTTGCAAAGCTTCTAAGAAATAACGAGTTTCCGAAATACCAGCAAATATTTTTTCACCCAAACTTGATGATACTTGGTGGTAATGATCAGTACACAGATCCCACTTGGCTCCCAAATTTTGTTCTTCTAGGTTGAAGCGTTCGTCTACAGTACCAGTTTTTATATTTAGGTTTCACTCTGTTCTCTCATATATAGATAGATGAATTTGGAACTCTAAATCCAACATGGATTGTAGTAATTCTTTGAAACTTGACAAAATAAAGAGTTCTGAGTTTTTGTCTCTATGGTTTCTTTCCTCTTCAATTAGCCCTAGGCACAGACTGTGGAAAACCTCTTTCATTGAGGGGGTTGCCAAGCTTCTAAGAAATAATGAGTTTCCGAAATATCAGCAAATATTTTTTCACCCAATCTTGATGATACTGGTTGATAATGATCAGTACACAAATCCCACTTGGCTCACCAAATTTTGTTCTTCTAGGTTGAAGCGTTCGTCTACAGTAGCCTTTTTTATATTTAGGTTTCACTCTGTTCTCTCATATATAGATAGATGAATTTGGAACTCTAAATCCAACATGGTTTGTAGTAGCTCTTTGAAACTTGACAAAATAAAGGAGTTCTGAGTTTTGTCTCTAGGGTTTGTTTCCTCTTCAAGAAGCCCTAGGCGCAGACTCTGGAAAAGCAATTTCATTGAGAGGGGTTGCCAAGCTTCTGAGAAATAACGAGTTTCTGAAATACCAGCAAATATTTTTCACCCAATCTTGATGATACTTGTTGCTAAAGATCAGTACACAAATCCCACTTGGCTCACCAAATTTGTTCTTCTAGGTTGAAGCGTTCGTCTACAGTAGTCGTTTTTATATTTATGTTTCACTCTGTTCTCTCATATATACATAGATTAATTTGGAACTCTAAATCAAACATGTTTTGTAGTAGCTGTTTGAAACTTGACAAAATAAAGGAGTTCTGAGTTTTGTCTCTATGGTTTGTTTCCTCTTCAAGTAGCCCGAGGTGCAGACTCTGGAAAAGCACTTTCATTGAGATGGGTTGCCAAGCTTCTACGAAATAACGAGTTTCCGAAGTACCAGCAAATATTTTTTCACCCAATCTTGATGATACTGGTTGCTAATGATCAGTACACAGATCCCACTTGGCTCACCAAATTTTGTTCTTCTAGGTTGACGCGTTTGTCTACAGTAGCAGTTTTTATATTTAGGTTTCACTCTGTTCTCTCATATATACATAGATGAATTTGGAACTCTAAATCCAACATGGTTTGTAGTAGCTCTTTGAAACTCGACAAAATAAAGAGTTCTGAGTTTTGTATCTATGGTTTGTTTCCTCTTCAAGTAGCCCTAGGCACAGACTGTGGAAAACCACTTTCATTGAGAGGGGTTGCCAAGCTTCTAAGAAATAACGAGTTTCCGAAATATCAGCAAATATTTTTTCACCCAATCTTGGATGATACTTGGTGGTAATGATCAGTACACAGTACCCGCTTGGCTCACCAAATTATGTTCTTCTAGGTTGAAGCGTTTGTCTACAGTAGCGTTTTTATATTTAGGTTTCACTCTGTTCTCTCATATATAGATAGATGAATTTGGAACTCTAAATCCAACATGGTTTGTAGTAGCTCTTTGTAACTTGACAAAATAAAGGAGTTCTGAGTTTTGTCTCTATGTTTTGTTTCCTCTTCAAGTAGCCCTAGGCGCAGACTGTGGAAAAGCACTTTCATTTCAGAGGGGTTGCCAAGCTTCTAAGAAATAACGAGTTTCCCAAATACCAGCAAATATTTTTTCACCCAATCTTGATGATACTGGTTGCTAATGATCAGTACACAAACCCCACTTGGCTCACCAAGTTGTGTTCTTCTAGGTTGAAGCGTTCGCCTACAGTAGAAGATTTTATATTTAGGTTTCCCTCTGTTCTCTCCTATATAGATATATGAATTTGGAACTCTAAAATCCAACATGGTTTGTAGTAGCTCTTTGAAACTTGACAAAATAAAGGAGTTCTCAGTTTTGTCTCTATGGTTTGTTTCCTCTTCAAATAGCCCTAGGCAAAGACTGTGGAAAAAGCACTTTCATTGAGAGAGTTTGCCAAGCTTCTAAGAAATTACAATTTTCCGAAATACCAGCAAATATTTTTTCACCCAATCTTGGTGATACTGGGTGTTAATGATCAGTACACAGATCCCACATGGCTCACCAAATTTTGTTCTTCTAGGTTGAAGCGTTCGTCTACAGTATCAGTTTTTATATTTAGGTTTCACTCTGTTCTCTCATGTAGAGATAGATGAATTTGGAACTCTAAATCCAACATGGTTTGTAGTAGCTCTTTGAAACTTGACAAAATAAACAGTTCTGAGTTTTGTCTCTATGGTTTTTTTCCTCTTTAGCAGCCCTAGGCACAGACTGTTGGAAAACCACTTTCATTGAGAGGGGTTGCCAAGCTTCTAAGAAATAACGATTTTCCGAAATATCAGCAAATATTTTTTCACCCAATCTTGATGATACTTGGTGGTAATGATCAGTACACAGTACCCGCTTGGCTCACCAAATTATGTTCTTCTAGGTTGAAGCGTTTTTCTACAGTAGCCGTTTTTATATTTAGGTTTCACTCTGTTCTCTCATATATAGATAGATGAATTTGGAACTCTAAATCCAACATGGTTTGTAGTAGCTCTTTGTAACTTGACAAAATAAAGGAGTTCTGAGTTTTGTCTCTATGTTTTGTTTCCTCTTCAAGTAGCCCTAGGCGCAGACTGTGGAAAAGCACTTTCATTGAGAGGGGTTGCCAAGCTTCTAAGAAATTACAAGTTTCCGAAATACCAGCAAATATTTTTTCACCCAATCTTGATGATACTGGTTGCTAATGATCAGTACACAAACCCCACTTGGCTCACCAAATTGTGTTCTTCTAGGTTGAAGCGTTCGCCTACAGTAGAAGATTTTATATTTAGGTAGCCTCTGTTCTCTCCTATATACATATATGAATTTGGAACTCTAAATCCAACATGGTTTGTAGTAGCTCTTTGAAACTTGACAAAATAAAGGAGCTCTCAGTTTTGTCTCTATGGTTTGTTTCCTCTTCAAGTAGCCCTAGGCAAAGACTGTGGAAAAGCACTTTCATTGAGAGAGTTTGCCAAGCTTCTAAGAAATTACAATTTTCCGAAATACCAGCAAATATTTTTTCACCCAATCTTGATGATACTGGGTGTTAAAGATCAGTACACAGATCCCACTTGGCTCACCAAATTTTGTTCTTCTAGGTTGAAGCGTTCGTCTACAGTATCAGTTTTTATATTTA
Organism: Callospermophilus lateralis; assembly: GCF_048772815.1. NCBI lineage: Eukaryota > Metazoa > Chordata > Mammalia > Rodentia > Sciuridae > Callospermophilus > Callospermophilus lateralis. The sequence goes on along the minus strand of NW_027517546.1, from coordinate 27,760 downwards.
GGTTTCACTCTGTTCTCTCATGTAGAGATAGATGAATTTGGAACTCTAAATCCAACATGGTTTGTAGTAGCTCTTTGAAACTTGACAAAATAAAGGAGTTCTGAGTTTTGTCTCTATGGTTTGTTTCCTCTTCAAGAGGCCTAGGCACAGACTGTGGAAAGCACTTTCATTGAGAGAGTTTGCCATCTTATAAGAAATTACAAGTTTCCGAAATACCAGCAAATATTTTTTCACCAATCTTGATGATACTTGGTGGTAATGATCAGTACACAAATCCCACGTGGCTCACCAAATTTGATCTTCTAGGTTGAAGCGTTCGTCTACAGTAGCAGTTTTTATATTTAGGTTAGGTTTCTCTCTGTTCTCTCCTATATAGATGGATGAATTTGGACTCTAAATCCAACATGGATTGTAGTAGCTCTTTGAAACTTGAAAAAATAAAGGAGTTCTCAGTTTTGTCTCTATGGTTTGTTTCCTCTTCAAGTAGCCCTAGGCAGAGACTGTGGAAGAGCACTTTCATTGAGAGGGGTTGCCAAGCTTCTAAGAAATAACGAGTTTCCGAAATACCAGCAAATATTTTTTCACCCAATCTTGATGATACTTGGTGGTAATGATCAGTACACAGTACCCGCTTGGCTCACAAAATTATGTTTTCTAGGTTGAAGCTTTTGTCTACAGTAGCCGTTTTTATATTTAGGTTTCACTCTGTTCTCTCATATAAAGATAGATGAATTTGGAACTCTAAATCCAACATGGTTTGTAGTAGCTCTTTGTAACTTGACAAAATAAAGGAGTTCTGAGTTTGTCTCTATGTTTTGTTTCCTCTTCAAGTAGCCCTAGGCGCAGACTCTGGAAAAGCACTTTCATTGAGAGGGGTTGCCAAGCTCTAAGAAATTACAAGTTTCCGAAATACCAGCAAATATTTTTTCACCCAATCTTGATGATACTGGTTGCTAATGATCAGTACACCAAACCCCACTTGGCTCACCAAATTGTGTTCTCCTAGGTTGAAGCGTTCGCCTACAGTAGAAGATTTTATATTTAGGTAGCTCTGTTCTCTCCTATATAGATATATGAATTTGGAACTCTAAATCCAACATGGTTTGTAGTAGCTCTTTGAAACTTGACAAAATAAAGGAGCTCTCAGTTTTGTCTCTATGGTTTGTTTCCTCTTCAAGTAGCCCTAGGCAAAGACTGTGGAAAAGCACTTTCATTGAGAGAGTTTGCCAAGCTTCTAAGAAATTACAAGTTTCCGAAATACCAGCAAATATTTTTTCACCCAATCTTGATGATACTGGGTGTTAATGATCAGTACACAGATCCCACTTGGCTCACCAAATTTTGTTCTTCTAGGTTGAAGCGTTCGTCTACAGTATCAGTTTTTATATTTAGGTTTCACTCTGTTCTCTCATGTAGAGATAGATGAATTTGGAACTCTAAATCCAACATGGTTTGTAGTAGCTCTTTGAAACTTGACCAAAAAAAGGAGTCTGAGTTTTGTCTCTATGGTTTGTTTCCTCTTCAAGAGGCCTAGGCACAGACTGTGGAAAGCACTTTCATTGAGAGAGTTTGCCAATCTTCTAAGAAATTACAAGTTTCCGAAATACCAGCAAATATTTTTTCACCCAATCTTGATGATACTTGGTGGTAATGATCAGTACACAAATCCCACTGGGCTCACCAAATTTGATCTTCTAGGTTGAAGCGTTCGTCTACAGTAGCAGTTTTTATATTTAGGTTTCTCTCTGTTCTCTCTATATAGATAGATGAATTTGGAACTCTAAATCCAACATGGATTGTAGTAGCTCTTTGAAACTTGACAAAATAAAGGAGTTCTCAGTTTTGTCTCTATGGTTTGTTTCCTCTTCAAGTAGCCCTAGGCACAGACTGTGGAAGAGCACTTTCATTGAGAGGGGTTGCCAAGCTTCTAAGAAATAACGAGTTTCCGAAATACCAGCAAATATTTTTTCACCCAATCTTGATGATACTTGGTGGTAATGATCAGTACACAGATCCAGCTTGGCTCACCAAATTTGGTTCTTCTAGGTTGAAGCGTTCGTCTACAGTAGCAGTTTTTATATTTAGGTTTCTCTCTGTTCTCTCCTATATAGATAGATGAATTTGGAACTCTAAATCCAACATGGATTGTAGTAGCTCTTTGAAACTTGACAAAATAAAGGAGTTCTCAGTTTTGTCTCTATGGTTTGTTTCCTCTTCAAGTAGCCCTAGGCGCAGACTCTGGAAAAGCAATTTCATTGAGAGGGGTTGCCAAGCTTCTGAGAAATAACGAGTTTCTGAAATACCAGCAAATATTTTTCACCCAATCTTGATGATACTTGTTGCTAATGATCAGTACACAAATCCCACTTGGCTCACCAAATTTTGTTCTTCTAGGTTGAAGCGTTCGTCTACAGTAGTCGTTTATATATTTATGTTTCACTCTGTTCTCTCATATATACATAGATTAATTTGGAACTCTAAATCCAACATGTTTTGTAGTAGCTGTTTGAAACTTGACAAAATAAAGGAGTTCTGAGTTTGTCTCTATGGTTTGTTTCCTCTTCAAGTAGCCCTAGGTGCAGACTCTGGAAAAGCACATTCATTGAGATGGGTTGCCAAGCTCTACGAAATAACGAGTTTCCGAAGTACCAGCAAATATTTTTTCACCCAATCTTGATGATACTGGTTGCTAATGATCAGTACACAGATCCCACTTGGCTCACCAAATTTTGTTCTTCTAGTTTGAAGCGTTTGTCTACAGTAGCAGTTTTTATATTTAGGTTTCACTCTGTTCTCTCATATATAGATAGATGTATTTGGAACTCTAAATCCAACATGGTTTGTAGTAGCTCTTTGAAACTCGACAAAATAAAGAATTCTGAGTTTTGTCTCTATGGTTTGTTTCCTCTTCAAGTAGCCCTAGGCACAGACTGTGGAAAACCACTTTCATTGAGAGGGGTTGCCAAGCTTCTAAGAAATAACGAGTTTCCGAAATATCAGCAAATATTTTTTCACCCAATCTTGATGATACTTGGTGGTAATGATCAGTACACAGTACCCGCTTGGCTCACCAAATTATGTTCTTCTAGTTGAATCGTTTGTCTACAGTAGCCGTTTTTATATTTAGGTTTCACTCTGTTCTCTCATATATAGATAGATGAATTTGGAACTCTTCAATCCAACATGGTTTGTAGTAGCTCTTTGTAACTTGACAAATAAAGGAGTTCTGAGTTTTGTCTCTATGTTTTGTTTCCTCTTCAAGTAGCCCTAGGCGCAGACTGTGGAAAAGCACTTTCATTCAGAGGGGTTGCCAAGCTTCTAAGAATTAACGAGTTTCCAAGTACCAGCAAATATTTTTTCACCCAATCTTGATGATACTGGTTGCTAATGATCAGTACACAAACCCCACTTGGCTCACCAAGTTGTGTTCTTCTAGGTTGAAGCGTTCGCCTACAGTAGAAGATTTTATATTTAGGTTTCCCTCTGTTCTCTCCTATATAGATATATGAATTTGGAACTCTAAATCCAACATGGTTTGTAGTAGCTCTTTGAAACTTGACAAAATAAAGGAGTTCTCAGTTTTGTCTCTATGGTTTGTTTCCTCTTCAAATAGCCCTAGGCAAAGACTGTGGAAAAGCACTTTCATTGAGAGAGTTTGCCAAGCTTCTAAGAAATTACAAGTTTCCGAAATACCAGCAAATATTTTTTCACCCAATCTTGGTGATACTGGGTGTTAATGATCACTACACAGATCCCACTTGGCTCACCAAATTTGTTCTTCTAGGTTGAAGCGTTCGTCTACAGTATCAGTTTTTATATTTAGGTTTCACTCTGTTCTCTCATGTAGAGATAGATGAATTTGGAACTCTAAATCCACATGGTTTGTAGTAGCTCTTTGAAACTTGACAAAATAAAGAGTTCTGAGTTTTGTCTCTATGGTTTGTTTCCTCTTCAAGTAGCCCTAGGCACAGACTGTGGAAAACCACTTTCATTGAGAGGGGTTGCCAAGCTTCTAAGAAATAACGAGTTTCCGAAATATCAGCAAATATTTTTCACCCAATCTTGATGATACTTGGTGGTAATGATCAGTACACAGTACCCGCTTGGCTCACCAAATTATGTTCTTCTAGGTTGAAGCGTTTGTCTACAGTAGCCGTTTTTATATTTAGGTTTCACTCTGTTCTCTCATATATAGATAGATGAATTTGGAACTCTAAATCCAACATGGTTTGTAGTAGCTCTTTGTAACTTGACAAAATAAAGGAGTTCTGAGTTTTGTCTCTATGTTTTGTTTCCTCTTCAAGTAGCCCTAGGCGCAGACTGTGGAAAAGCACTTTCATTGAGAGGGGTTGCCAAGCTTCTAAGAAATTACAAGTTTCCGAAATACCAGCAAATATTTTTTCACCCAATCTTGATGATACTGGTTGCTAATGATCAGTACACAAACCCACTTGGCTCACCAAATTGTGTTCTTCTAGTTGAAGCGTTCGCCTACAGTAGAAGATTTTATATTTAGGTAGCCTCTGTTCTCTCCTATATAGATATATGAATTTGGAACTCTAAATCCAACATGGTTTGTAGTAGCTCTTTGAAACTTGACAAAATAAAGGAGCTCTCAGTTTTGTCTCTATGGTTTGTTTCCTCTTCAAGTAGCCCTAGGCAAAGACTGTGGAAAAGCACTTTCATTGAGAGAGTTTGCAAGCTTCTAAGAAATTACAAGTTTCCGAAATACCAGCAAATATTTTTTACCCAATCTTGATGATACTGGGTGTTAATGATCATTACACAGATCCACTTGGCTCACCAAATTTTGTTCTTCTAGGTTGAAGCGTTCGTCTACAGTATCAGTTTTTATATTTAGGTTTCACTCTGTTCTCTCATGTAGAGATAGATGAATTTGGAACTCTAAATCCAACATGGTTTGTAGTAGCTCTTTGAAACTTGACAAAATAAAGGAGTTCTGAGTTTTGTCTCTATGGTTTGTTTCCTCTTCAAGAGGCCTAGGCACAGACTGTAGAAAGCACTTTCATTGAGAGAGTTTGCCAATCTTCTAAGAAATTACAAGTTTCCGAAATACCAGCAAATATTTTTCACCCAATCTTGATGATACTTGGTGGTAATGATCAGTACACAAATCCCACGTGGCTCACCAAATTTGATCTTCTAGGTTGAAGCGTTCGTCTACAGTAGCAGTTTTAATATTTAGGTTTCTCTCTGTTCTCTCCTATATAGATAGATGAATTTGGAACTCTAAATCCAACATGGATTGTAGTAGCTCTTTGAAACTTGACAAAATAAAGGAGTTCTCAGTTTTGTCTCTATGGTTTGTTTCCTCTTCAAGTAGCCCTAGGCACAGACTGTGGAAGAGCACTTTCAATGAGAGGGGTTGCCAAGCTTCTAAGAAATAACGAGTTTCCGAAATACCAGCAAATATTTTTTCACCCAATCTTGATGATACTTGGTGGTAATGATCAGTACACAGTACCCGCTTGGCTCACAAAATTATGTTTTTCTAGGTTGAAGCTTTTGTCTACAGTAGCCGTTTTTATATTTAGGTTTCACTCTGTTCTCTCATATATAGATAGATGAATTTGGAACTCTAAATAAACATGGTTTGTAGTAGCTCTTTGTAACTTGACAAAATAAAGGAGTTCTGAGTTTTGTCTCTATGTTTTGTTTCCTCTTCAAGTAGCCCTAGGCGCAGACTGTGGAAAAGCACTTCATTGAGAGGGGTGGCCAAGCTTCTAAGAAATTACAAGTTTCCGAAATACCAGCAAATATTTTTTCACCCAATCTTGATGATACTGGTTGCTAATGATCAGTACACAAACCCCACTTGGCTCACCAAATTGTGTTCTTCTAGGTTGAAGCGTTCGCCTACAGTAGAAGATTTTATATTTAGGTAGCCTCTGTTCTCTCCTATATAGATATATGAATTTGGAACTCTAAATCCAACATGGTTTGTAGTAGCTCTTTGAAACTTGACAAAATAAAGGAGCTCTCAGTTTTGTCTCTATGGTTTGTTTCCTCTTCAAGTAGCCCTAGGCAAAGACTGTGGAAAAGCACTTTCATTGAGAGAGTTTGCCAAGCTTCTAAGAAATTACAAGTTTCCGAAATACCAGCAAATATTTTTTCACCCAATCTTGATGATACTGGGTGTTAATGATCAGTACACAGATCCCACTTGGCTCACCAAATTTTGTTTTCTAGGTTGAACCGTTCGTCTACAGTATCAGTTTTTATATTTAGGTTTCACTCTGTTCTCTCATGTAGAGATAGATGAATTTGGAACTCTAAATCCAACATGGTTTGTAGTAGCTCTTTGAAACTTGACAAAATAAAGGAGTTCTCAGTTTTGTCTCTATGGTTTGTTTCCTCTTCAAGTAGCCCTACGCACAGACTGTGGAAGCACTTTCATTGAGATGGGTTGCCAAGCTTCTAAGAAATAACGAGTTTCCATAATACCAGCAAATATTTTTTCACCCAATCTTGATGATACTTGGTGGAAATGATCAGTACACAAATCCACTTGGCTCACCAAATTTTGTTCGTCTAGGTAGAAGCGTTCGTCTACAGTAGCAGTTTTTATATTTAGGTTTCTCTCTGTTCTCTCTTATATAGATAGATGAAATCGGAACTTTAAATCCAACATGGATTGTAGTAGCTCTTTGAAACTTGACAACATAAAGGAGTTCTCAGTTTTGTCTCTATGGTTTGTTTCCTCTTCAAGTAACCCTAGGCACAGACTGTGGAAAACCACTTTCATTGAGAGGGGTTGCCAAGCTTCTAAGAAATAACGAGTTTCCGAAATACCAGCAAATATTTTTTCACCCAATCTTGATGATACTTGGTGGTAATGATCAGTACACAAATCCCACTTGGCTCACCAAATTTTGTTCTTCTAGGTTGAAGCGTTCGTCTACAGTAGCAGTTTTTATATTTAGGTTTCTCTCTGTTCTCTCCTATATAGATAGATGAATTTGGAACTCTAAATCCAACATGGATTGTAGTAGCTCTTTTGAAACTTGACAAAATAAAGGAGTTCTCAGTTTTGTCTCTATGGTTTGTTTCCTCTTCAAGTAGCCCTAGGCACAGACTGTGGAAAAGCACTTTCATTGAGAGGGGTTGCCAAGCTTCTAAGAAATAACGAGTTTCCGAAATACCAGCAAATATTTTTTCACCCAATCTTGATGATACTTGGTGGTAATGATCAGTACACAGATCGCACTTGGCTCACCAAATTTGGTTCTTCTAGGTTGAAGCGTTCTTCTACAGTAGCAGTTTTTATATTTAGGATTCTCTCTGTTCTCTCCTAGATAGATGAATTTGGAACTCTAAATCCAACATGGATTGTAGTAGCTCTTTGAAACTTGACAAAATAAAGGAGTTCTGAGTTTTGTCTCTATGGTTTGTTTCCTCTTCAAGTAGCCCTAGGCGCAGACTCTGGAAAAGCACTTTCATTGAGAGGGGTTGCCAAGCTTCTAAGAAATAACGAGTTTCCGAAGTACCAGCAAATATTTTTTCACCCAATCTTGATGATACTGGTTGCTAATAATCAGTACACAAATCCCACTTGGCTCACCAAATTGTGTTCTTCTAGGTTGAAGCGTTCGCCTACAGTAGAAGTTTTTATATTTAGGTTTCCCTCTGTTCTCTCCTATATAGATATATGAATTTGTAACTCTAAATCCAACATGGTTTGTAGTAGCTCTTTGAAACTTGACAAAATAAAGGAGTTCTCAGTTTTGTCTCTATGGTTTGTTTCCTCTTTAAGTAGCCCTAGGCACAGACTGTGGAAAAGCACTTTCATTGAGAGAGTTTGCCAAGCTTCTAAGAAATTACAAGTTTCCCAAATACCAGCAAATATTTTTTCACCCAATCTTGATGATACTTGGTGGTAATGATCAGTACACAAATCCCACTTGGCTCACCAAATTTTGTTCTTCTAGGTTGAAGCGTTCGTCTACAGTAGCAGTTTTTATATTTAGGTTTCTCTCTGTTCTCTCCTATATAGATAGATGAATTTGGAACTCTAAATCCAACATGGATTGTAGTAGCTCTTTGAAACTTGACAAAATAATGGAGTTCTCAGTTTTGTCTCTATGTTTTGTTTCCTCTTCAAGTAGCCCTAGGCACAGACTGTGGAAGCACTTTCATTGAGATGGGTTGCCACGCTTCTAAGAAATAACGAGTTTCCATAATACCAGCAAATATTTTTTCACCCAATCTTGATGATACTTGGTGGTAATGATCAGTACACAAATCCCACTTGGCTCACCAAATTTTCTTCGTCTAGGTTGAAGCGTTCGTCTACAGTAGCAGTTTTTATATTTAGGTTTCTCTCTGTTCTCTCCTATATAGATAGATGAATTTGGAACTTTAAATCCAACATGGATTGTAGTAGCTCTTTGAAACATGACAAAATAAAGGAGTTCTCAGTTTTGTCTCTATGGTTTGTTTCCTCTTTAAGTAGCCCTAGGCACAGACTGTGGATAACCACTTTCATTGAGAGGGGTTGCCAAGCTTCTTAGAAATAACGAGTTTCCGAAATACCAGCAAATATTTTTTCACCCAAACTTGATGATACTTGGTGGTAATGATCAGTACACAGATCCCACTTGGCTCACCAAATTTTGTTCTTCTAGGTTGAAGCGTTCGTCTACAGTACCAGTTTTTATATTTAGGTTTCACTCTGTTCTCTCATATATAGATAGATGAATTTGGAACTCTAAATCCAACATGGATTGTAGTAATTCTTTGAAACTTGACAAAATAAAGGAGTTCTCAGTTTTGTCTCTATGGTTTGTTTCCTCTTCAAGTAGCCCTAGGCGCAGACTCTGGAAAAGCAATTTCATTGAGAGGGGTTGCCAAGCTTCTGAGAAATAACGAGTTTCTGAAATACCAGCAAATATTTTTCACCCAATCTTGATGATACTTGTTGCTAATGATCAGTACACAAATCCCACTTGGCTCACCAAATTTTGTTCTTCTAGGTTGAAGCGTTCGTCTACAGTAGTCGTTTATATATTTATGTTTCACTCTGTTCTCTCATATATAGATAGATGAATTTGGAACTCTCAATCCAACATGGTTTGTAGTAGCTCTTTGTAACTTGACAAAATAAAGGAGTTCTGAGTTTTGTCTCTATGTTTTGTTTCCTCTTCAAGTAGCCCTAGGCGCAGACTGTGGAAAAGCACTTTCATTCAGAGGGGTTGCCAAGCTTCTAAGAATTAACGAGTTTCCCAAGTACCAGCAAATATTTTTTCACCCAATCTTGATGATACTGGTTGCTAATGATCAGTACACAAACCCCACTTGGCTCACCAAGTTGTGTTCTTCTAGGTTGAAGCGTTCGCCTACAGTAGAAGATTTTATATTTAGGTTTCCCTCTGTTCTCTCCTATATAGATATATGAATTTGGAACTCTAAATCCAACATGGTTTGTAGTAGCTCTTTGAAACTTGACAAAATAAAGGAGTTCTCAGTTTTGTCTCTATGGTTTGTTTCCTCTTCAAATAGCCCTAGGCAAAGACTGTGGAAAAGCACTTTCATTGAGAGAGTTTGCCAAGCTTCTAAGAAATTACAAGTTTCCGAAATACCAGCAAATATTTTTTCACCCAATCTTGGTGATACTGGGTGTTAATGATCACTACACAGATCCCACTTGGCTCACCAAATTTTGTTCTTCTAGGTTGAAGCGTTCGTCTACAGTATCAGTTTTTATATTTAGGTTTCACTCTGTTCTCTCATGTAGAGATAGATGAATTTGGAACTCTAAATCCAACATGGTTTGTAGTAGCTCTTTGAAACTTGACAAAATAAAGAGTTCTGAGTTTTGTCTCTATGGTTTGTTTCCTCTTCAAGTAGCCCTAGGCACAGACTGTGGAAAACCACTTTCATTGAGAGGGGTTGCCAAGCTTCTAAGAAATAACGAGTTTCCGAAATATCAGCAAATATTTTTTCACCCAATCTTGATGATACTTGGTGGTAATGATCAGTACACAGTACCCGCTTGGCTCACCAAATTATGTTCTTCTAGGTTGAAGCGTTTGTCTACAGTAGCCGTTTTTATATTTAGGTTTCACTCTGTTCTCTCATATATAGATAGATGAATTTGGAACTCTAAATCCAACATGGTTTGTAGTAGCTCTTTGTAACTTGACAAAATAAAGGAGTTCTGAGTTTTGTCTCTATGTTTTGTTTCCTCTTCAAGTAGCCCTAGGCGCAGACTGTGGAAAAGCACTTTCATTGAGAGGGGTTGCCAAGCTTCTAAGAAATTACAAGTTTCCGAAATACCAGCAAATATTTTTTCACCCAATCTTGATGATACTGGTTGCTAATGATCAGTACACAAACCCCACTTGGCTCACCAAATTGTGTTCTTCTAGGTTGAAGCGTTCGCCTACAGTAGAAGATTTTATATTTAGGTAGCCTCTGTTCTCTCCTATATAGATATATGAATTTGGAACTCTAAATCCAACATGGTTTGTAGTAGCTCTTTGAAACTTGACAAAATAAAGGAGCTCTCAGTTTTGTCTTTATGGTTTGTTTCCTCTTCAAGTAGCCCTAGGCAAAGACTGTGGAAAAGCACTTTCATTGAGAGAGTTTGCCAAGCTTCTAAGAAATTACAAGTTTCCGAAATACCAGCAAATATTTTTTCACCCAATCTTGATGATACTGGGTGTTAATGATCATTACACAGATCCCACTTGGCTCACCAAATTTTGTTCTTCTAGGTTGAAGCGTTCGTCTACAGTATCAGTTTTTATATTTAGGTTTCACTCTGTTCTCTCATGTAGAGATAGATGAATTTGGAACTCTAAATCCAACATGGTTTGTAGTAGCTATTTGAAACTTGACAAAATAAAGGAGTTCTGAGTTTTGTCTCTATGGTTTGTTTCCTCTTCAAGAGGCCTAGGCACAGACTGTAGAAAGCACTTTCATTGATAGAGTTTGCCAATCTTCTAAGAAATTACAAGTTTCCGAAATACCAGCAAATATTTTTTCACCCAATCTTGATGATACTTGGTGGTAATGATCAGTACACAAATCCCACGTGGCTCACCAAATTTGATCTTCTAGGTTGAAGCGTTCGTCTACAGTAGCAGTTTTAATATTTAGGTTTCTCTCTGTTCTCTCCTATATAGATAGATGAATTTGGAACTCTAAATCCAACATGGATTGTAGTAGCTCTTTGAAACTTGACAAAATAAAGGAGTTCTCAGTTTTGTCTCTATGGTTTGTTTCCTCTTCAAGTAGCCCTAGGCACAGACTGTGGAAGAGCACTTTCATTGAGAGGGGTTGCCAAGCTTCTAAGAAATAACGAGTTTCCGAAATACCAGCAAATATTTTTTCACCCAATCTTGATGATACTTGGTGGTAATGATCAGTACACAGTACCCGCTTGGCTCACAAAATTATGTTTTTCTAGGTTGAAGCTTTTGTCTACAGTAGCCGTTTTTATATTTAGGTTTCACTCTGTTCTCTCATATATAGATAGATGAATTTGGAACTCTAAATAAACATGGTTTGTAGTAGCTCTTTGTAACTTGACAAAATAAAGGAGTTCTGAGTTTTGTCTCTATGTTTTGTTTCCTCTTCAAGTAGCCCTAGGCGCAGACTGTGGAAAAGCACTTTCATTGAGAGGGTGGCCAAGCTTCTAAGAAATTACAAGTTTCCGAAATACCAGCAAATATTTTTTCACCCAATCTTGATGATACTGGTTGCTAATGATCAGTACACAAACCCCACTTGGCTCACCAAATTGTGTTCTTCTAGGTTGAAGCGTTCGCCTACAGTAGAAGATTTTATATTTAGGTAGCCTCTGTTCTCTCCTATATAGATATATGAATTTGGAACTCTAAATCCAACATGGTTTGTAGTAGCTCTTTGAAACTTGACAAAATAAAGGAGCTCTCAGTTTTGTCTCTATGGTTTGTTTCCTCTTCAAGTAGCCCTAGGCAAAGACTGTGGAAAAGCACTTTCATTGAGAGAGTTTGCCAAGCTTCTAAGAAATTACAAGTTTCCGAAATACCAGCAAATATTTTTTCACCCAATCTTGATGATACTGGGTGTTAATGATCAGTACACAGATCCCACTTGGCTCACCAAATTTTGTTCTTCTAGGTTGAACCGTTCGTCTACAGTATCAGTTTTTATATTTAGGTTTCACTCTGTTCTCTCATGTAGAGATAGATGAATTTGGAACTCTAAATCCAACATGGTTTGTAGTAGCTCTTTGAAACTTGACAAAATAAAGGAGTTCTCAGTTTGTCTCTATGGTTTGTTTCCTCTTCAAGTAGCCCTAGGCACAGACTGTGGAAGCACTTTCATTGAGATGGGTTGCCAAGCTTCTAAGAAATAACGAGTTTCCATAATACCAGCAAATATTTTTTCACCCAATCTTGATGATACTTGGTGGAAATGATCAGTACACAATTCCCACTTGGCTCACCAAATTTTGTTCGTCTAGGTAGAAGCGTTCGTCTACAGTACCAGTTTTTATATTTAGGTTTCTCTCTGTTCTCTCTTATATAGATAGATGAATTCGGAACTTTAAATCCAACATGGATTGTAGTAGCTCTTTGAAACTTGACAACATAAAGGAGTTCTCAGTTTTGTCTCTATGGTTTGTTTCCTCTTCAAGTAACCCTAGGCACAGACTGTGGAAAACCACTTTCATTGAGAGGGGTTGCCAATCTTCTAAGAAATAACGAGTTTCCGAAATACCAGCAAATATTTTTCACCCAATCTTGATGATACTTGGTGGTAATGATCAGTACACAAATCCCCACTTGGCTCACCAAATTTTGTTCTTCTAGGTTGAAGCGTTCGTCTACAGTAGCAGTTTTTATATTTAGGTTCTCTCTGTTCTCTCCTATATAGATAGATGAATTTGGAACTCTAAATCCAACATGGATTGTAGTAGCTCTTTGAAACTTGACAAAATAAAGGAGTTCTCAGTTTTGTCTCTATGGTTTGTTTCCTCTTCAAGTAGCCCTAGGCACAGACTGTGGAAAAGCACTTTCATTGAGAGGGGTTGCCAAGCTTCTAAGAAATAACGAGTTTCCGAAATACCAGCAAATATTTTTTCACCCAATCTTGATGATACTTGGTGGTAATGATCAGTACACAGATCGCACTTGGCTCACCAAATTTGGTTCTTCTAGGTTGAAGCGTTCTTCTACAGTAGCAGTTTTTATATTTAGGATTCTCTCTGTTCTCTCCTATATAGATAGATGAATTTGGAACTCTAAATCCAACATGGATTGTAGTAGCTCTTTGAAACTTGACAAAATAAAGGAGTTCTGAGTTTTGTCTCTATGGTTTGTTTCCTCTTCAAGTAGCCCTAGGCGCAGACTCTGGAAAAGCACTTTCATTGAGAGGGGTTGCCAAGCTTCTAAGAAATAACGAGTTTCCAAAGTACCAGCAAATATTTTTTCACCCAATCTTGATGATACTGGTTGCTAATAATCAGTACACAAATCCCACTTGGCTCACCAAATTGTGTTCTTCTAGGTTGAAGCGTTCGCCTACAGTAGAAGTTTTTATATTTAGGTTTCCCTCTGTTCTCTCCTATATAGATATATGAATTTGTAACTCTAAATCCAACATGGTTTGTAGTAGCTCTTTGAAACTTGACAAAATAAGAGTTCTCAGTTTTGTCTCTATGGTTTGTTTCCTCTTCAAGTAGCCCCAGGCACAGACTGTGGAATAGCACTTTCATTGAGAGGGGTTGCCAAGCTTCTAAGAAATAACGAGTTCCCGAAATACCAGCAAATATTTTTTCACCCAATCTTGATGATACTTGGTGGTAATGATCAGTAAACAAATCCCACTTGGCTCACCAAATTTTGTTCTTCTAGGTTGAAGCGTTCGTCTACAGTAGCAGTTTTTATATTTAGGTTTCACTCGGTTCTCTCCTATATAGATAGATGAATTTGGAACTCTAAATTCAACATGGTTTCTACTAGCTCTTTGAAACTTGACAAAATAAAGGAGTTCTCAGTTTTGTCTCCATGGTTTGTTTCCTCTTCAAGTAGCCCTAGGCAGCAGACTGTGGAAAGCACTTTCATTGAGATGGGTTGCCACGCTTCTAAGAAATAACGAGTTTCCGTAATACCAGCAAATATTTTTTCACCCAATCTTGATGATACTTGGTGCTAATGATCAGTACATATTTCCCACTTGGCTCACCAAATTTTGTTCTTCTAGGTTGAAGCGTTCGTCTACAGTAGCAGTTTTTATATTTAGGTTTCTCTCTGTTCTCTCCTATATAGATAGATGAATTTGGAACTCTAAATCCAACATAGCTTTTAGTAGCTCTGTGAAACTAAACAAAATAAAGGAGTTCTCAGTTTTGTCTCTATGGTTTGTTTCCTCTTTAAGTAGCCCTAGGCACAGACTGTGGATAACCACTTTCATTGAGAGGGGTTGCCAAGCTTCTTAGAAATAACGAGTTTCCGAAATACCAGCAAATATTTTTTCACCCAAACTTGATGATACTTGGTGGTAATGATCAGTACACAGATCCCACTTGGCTCACCAAATTTTGTTCTTCTAGGTTGAAGCGTTCGTCTACAGTACCAGTTTTTATATTTAGGTTTCACTCTGTTCTCTCATATATAGATAGATGAATTTGGAACTCTAAATCCAACATGGATTGTAGTAATTCTTTGAAACTTGACAAAATAAAGAGTTCTGAGTTTTGTCTCTATGGTTTCTTTCCTCTTCAATTTGCCCTAGGCACAGACTGTGGAAAACCTCTTTCATTGAGGGGGTTGCCAAGCTTCTAAGAAATAATGAGTTTCCGAAATATCAGCAAATATTTTTTCACCCAATCTTGATGATACTGGTTGATAATGATCAGTACACAAATCCCACTTGGCTCACCAAATTTTGTTCTTCTAGGTTGAAGCGTTCGTCTACAGTAGCCGTTTTTATATTTAGGTTTCACTCTGTTCTCTCATATATAGATAGATGAATTTGGAACTCTAAATCCAACATGGTTTGTAGTAGCTCTTTGAAACTTGACAAAATAAAGGAGTTCTGAGTTTTGTCTCTAGGGTTTGTTTCCTCTTCAAGTAGCCCTAGGTGCAGACTCTGGAAAAGCACTTTCATTGAGATGGGTTGCCAAGCTTCTACGAAATAACGAGTTTCGGAAGTACCAGCAAATATTTTTTCACCCAATCTTGATGATACTGGTTGCTAATGATCAGTACACAGATCCCACTTGGCTCACCAAATTTTGTTCTTCTAGGTTGAAGCGTTCGTCTACAGTATCAGTTTTTATATTTAGGTTTCACTCTGTTCTCTCATGTAGAGATAGATGAATTTGGAACTCTAAATCCAACATGGTTTGTAGTAGCTCTTTGAAACTTGACAAAATAAAGGAGTTCTCAGTTTTGTCTCTATGGTTTGTTTCCTCTTCAAGTAGCCCTAGGCACAGACTGTGGAAAACCACTTTCATTGAGAGGGGTTGCCAAGCTTCTAAGAAATAACGAGTTTCCGAAATATCAGCAAATATTTTTTCACCCAATCTTGATGATACTTGGTGGTAATGATCAGTACACAGTACCCGCTTGGCTCACAAAATTATGTTTTTCTAGGTTGAAGCTTTTGTCTACAGTAGCCGTTTTTATATTTAGGTTTCACTCTGTTCTCTCATATATAGATAGATGAATTTGGAACTCTAAATCCAACATGGTTTGTAGTAGCTCTTTGTAACTTGACAAAATAAAGGAGTTCTGAGTTTTGTCTCTATGTTTTGTTTCCTCTTCAAGTAGCCCTAGGCGCAGACTGTGGAAAAGCACTTTCATTGAGAGGGGTTGCCAAGCTTCTAAGAAATTACAAGTTTCCGAAATACCAGAAAATATTTTTTCACCCAATCTTGATGATACTGGTTGCTAATGATCAGTACACAAACCCCACTTGGCTCACCAAATTGTGTTCTTCTAGGTTGAAGCGTTCGCCTACAGTAGAAGATTTTATATTTAGGTAGCCTCTGTTCTCTCCTATATAGATATATGAATTTGTAACTCTAAATCCAACATGGTTTGTAGTAGCTCTTTGAAACTTGACAAAATAAAGGAGTTCTCAGTTTTGTCTCTATGGTTTGTTTCCTCTTTAAGTAGCCCTAGGCACAGACTGTGGAAAAGCACTTTCATTGAGAGAGTTTGCCAAGCTTCTAAGAAATTACAAGTTTCCCAAATACCAGCAAATATTTTTTCACCCAATCTTGATGATACTTGGTGGTAATGATCAGTACACAAATCCCACTTGGCTCACCAAATTTTGTTCTTCTAGGTTGAAGCGTTCGTCTACAGTAGCAGTTTTTATATTTAGGTTTCTCTCTGTTCTCTCCTATATAGATAGATGAATTTGGAACTCTAAATCGAACATGGATTGTAGTAGCTCTTTGAAACTTGACAAAATAATGGAGTTCTCAGTTTTGTCTCTATGTTTTGTTTCCTCTTCAAGTAGCACTAGGCACAGACTGTGGAAGCACTTTCATTGAGATGGGTTGCCAAGCTTCTAAGAAATAACGAGTTTCCATAATACCAGCAAATATTTTTTCACCCAATCTTGATGATACTTGGTGGTAATGATCAGTACACAAATCCCACTTGGCTCACCAAATTTTCTTCGTCTAGGTTGAAGCGTTCGTCTACAGTAGCAGTTTTTATATTTAGGTTTCTCTCTGTTCTCTCCTATATAGATAGATGAATTTGGAACTTTAAATCCAACATGGATTGTAGTAGCTCTTTGAAACATGACAAAATAAAGGAGTTCTCAGTTTTGTCTCTATGGTTTGTTTCCTCTTTAAGTAGCCCTAGGCACAGACTGTGGATAACCACTTTCATTGTGAGGGGTTGCCAAGCTTCTAAGAAATAACGAGTTTCCGAAATACCAGCAAATATTTTTTCACCCAAACTTGATGATACTTGGTGGTAATGATCAGTGCACAGATCCCACTTGGCTCACCAAATTTTGTTCTTCTAGGTTGAAGCGTTCGTCTACAGTAGCAGTTTTTATATTTAGGTTTCACTCTGTTCTCTCATATATAGATAGATGAATTTGGAACTCTAAATCCAACATGGATTGTAGTAATTCTTTGAAACTTGACAAAATAAAGAGTTCTGAGTTTTGTCTCTATGGTTTCTTTCCTCTTCAATTTGCCCTAGGCACAGACTGTGGAAAACCTCTTTCATTGAGGGGGTTGCCAAGCTTCTAAGAAATAATGAGTTTCCGAAATATCAGCAAATATTTTTTCACCCAATCTTGATGATACTGGTTGATAATGATCAGTACACAAATCCCACTTGGCTCACCAAATTTTGTTCTTCTAGGTTGAAGCGTTCGTCTACAGTAGCCGTTTTTATATTTAGGTTTCACTCTGTTCTCTCATATATAGATAGATGAATTTGGAACTCTAAATCCAACATGGTTTGTAGTAGCTCTTTGAAACTTGACAAAATAAAGGAGTTCTGAGTTTTGTCTCTAGGGTTTGTTTCCTCTTCAAGTAGCCCTAGGTGCAGACTCTGGAAAAGCACTTTCATTGAGATGGGTTGCCAAGCTTCTACGAAATAACGAGTTTCCGAAGTACCAGCAAATATTTTTTCACCCAATCTTGATGATACTGGTTGCTAATGATCAGTACACAGATCCCACTTGGCTCACCAAATTTTGTTCTTCTAGGTTGAAGCGTTCGTCTACAGTATCAGTTTTTATATTTAGGTTTCACTCTGTTCTCTCATGTAGAGATAGATGAATTTGGAACTCTAAATCCAACATGGTTTGTAGTAGCTCTTTGAAACTTGACAAAATAAAGGAGTTCTCAGTTTTGTCTCTATGGTTTGTTTCCTCTTCAAGTAGCCCTAGGCACAGACTGTGGAAAACCACTTTCATTGAGAGGGGTTGCCAAGCTTCTAAGAAATAACGAGTTTCCGAAATATCAGCAAATATTTTTTCACCCAATCTTGATGATACTTGGTGGTAATGATCAGTACACAGTACCCGCTTGGCTCACAAAATTATGTTTTTCTAGGTTGAAGCTTTTGTCTACAGTAGCCGTTTTTATATTTAGGTTTCACTCTGTTCTCTCATATATAGATAGATGAATTTGGAACTCTAAATCCAACATGGTTTGTAGTAGCTCTTTGTAACTTGACAAAATAAAGGAGTTCTGAGTTTTGTCTCTATGTTTTGTTTCCTCTTCAAGTAGCCCTAGGCGCAGACTGTGGAAAAGCACTTTCATTGAGAGGGGTTGCCAAGCTTCTAAGAAATTACAAGTTTCCGAAATACCAGAAAATATTTTTTCACCCAATCTTGATGATACTGGTTGCTAATGATCAGTACACAAACCCCACTTGGCTCACCAAATTGTGTTCTTCTAGGTTGAAGCGTTCGCCTACAGTAGAAGATTTTATATTTAGGTAGCCTCTGTTCTCTCCGATATAGATATCTGAATTTGTAACTCTAAATCCAACATGGTTTGTAGTAGCTCTTTGAAACTTGACAAAATAAAGGAGCTCTCAGTTTTGTCTCTATGGTTTGTTTCCTCTTCAAGTAGCCCTAGGCAAAGACTGTGGAAAAGCACTTTCATTGAGAGAGTTTGCCAAGCTTCTAAGAAATTACAAGTTTCCGAAATACCAGCAAATATTTTTTCACCCAATCTTGATGATACTTGGTGGTAATGATCAGTACACAAATCCCACTTGGCTCACCAAATTTTGTTCTTCTAGGTTGAAGCGTTCGTCTACAGTATCAGTTTTTATATTTAGGTTTCACTCTGTTCTCTCATGTAGAGATAGATGAATTTGGAACTCTAAATCCAACATGGTTTGTAGTAGCTCTTTGAAACTTGACAAAATAAAGGAGTTCTGAGTTTTGTCTCTATGGTTTGTTTCCTCTTCAAGATGCCTAGGCACAGACTGTGGAAAGCACTTTCATTGAGAGAGTTTGCCAATCTTCTAAGAAATTACAAGTTTCCGAAATACCAGCAAATATTTTTTCACCCAATCTTGATGATACTTGGTGGTAATGATCAGTACACAAATCCCACTTGGCTCACCAAATTTTGTTCTTCTAGGTTGAAGCGTTCGTCTACAGTAGCAGTTTTTATATTTAGGTTTCTCTCTGTTATCTCCTATATAGATAGATGAATTTGGAACTCTAAATCCAACATGGATTGTAGTAGCTCTTTGAAACTTGACAAAATATAGGAGTTCTCAGTTTTGTCTCTATGGTTTGTTTCCTCTTCAAGTAGCCCTAGGAACAGACTGTGGAAAAGCACTTTCATTGAGAGGGTTTGCCAAGCTTCTAAGAAATAACGAGTTTCCGAAATACCAGCAAATATTTTTTCACCCAATCTTGATGATACTTGGTGGTAATGATCAGTACACAGATCCCTCTTGGCTCACCAAATTTTGTTCTTCTAGGTTGAAGCATTCGTCTACAGTAGCAGTTTTTATATTTAGGTTTCTCTCTGTTCTCTCCTATATAGATAGATGAATTTGGAACTCTAAATCCAACATGGATTGTAGTAGCTCTTTGAAACTTGACAAAATAAAGGAGTTCTGAGTTTTGTCTCTATGGTTTGTTTCCTCTTCAAGTAGCCCAAGGCGCAGACTCTGGAAAAGCACTTTCATTGAGAGGGGTTGCCAAGCTTCTAAGAAATAACGAGTTTCCGAAGTACCAGCAAATATTTTTTCACCCAATCTTGATGATACTTGGTGGTAATGATCAGTACACAAATCCCACTTGGCTCACCAAATTTTGTTCCTCTAGGTTGAAGCGTTCGACTACAGTAGCAGTTTTTATATTTAGGTTTCTCTCTGTTCTCTCCTATATAGATAGATGAATTTGGAACTCTAAATCCAACATGGATTGTAGTAGCTCTTTGAAACTTGACAAAATAAAGGAGTTCTCAGTTTTGTCTCTATGGTTTGTTTCCTCTTCAAGTAGCCCTAGGCACAGACTGTGGAAGCACTTTTATTGAGATGGGTTGCCAAGCTTCTAAGAAATAAAGAGTTTCCATAATACCAGCAAATATTTTTTCACCCAATCTTGATGATACTTGGTGGTAATGATCAGTACACAAATCCCACTTGGCTCACCAAATTTTGTTCGTCTAGGTTGAAGCGTTCGTCTACAGTAGCAGTTTTTATATTTAGGTTTCTCTCTGTTCTCTTCTATATAGATAGATGAATTTGGAACTTTAAATCCAACATGGATTGTAGTAGCTCTTTGAAACTTGACAAAATAAAGGAGTTCTCAGTTTTGTCTCTATGGTTTGTTTCCTCTTCACATAGCCCTAGGCACAGACTGTGGAAAACCACTTTCATTGAGAGGGGTTGCCAAGCTTCTAAGAAATAACGAGTTTCCGAAATATCAGCAAATATTTTTTCACCCAAACTTGATGATACTTGGTGGTAATGATCAGTACACAGATCCCACTTGGCTCACCAAATTTTGTTCTTCTAGGTTGAAGCGTTCGTCTACATTATCAGTTTTTATATTTAGGTTTCACTCTGTTCTCTCATATATAGATAGATGAATTTGGAACTCTAAATCCAACATGGTTTGTAGTAGCTCTTTGAAACTTGACAAAATAAAGAGTTCTGAGTTTTGTCTCTATGGTTTCTTTCCTCTTCAATTAGCCCTAGGCACAGACTGTGGAAAACCTCTTTCATTGAGGGGTTGCCAAGCTTCTAAGAAATAACGAGTTTCCGAAATATCAGCAAATATTTTTTCACCCAATCTTGATGATACTGGTTGCTAATGATCAGTACACTAATCCCACTTGGCTCACCAAATTTTGTTCTTCTAGGTTGAAGCGTTCGTCTACAGTAGCCGTTTTTATATTTAGGTTTCACTCTGTTCTCTCATATATAGGTAGATGAATTTGGAACTCTAAATCCAACATGGTTTGTAGTAGCCCTTTGAAACTTGACAAAATAAAGGAGTTCTCAGTTTTGTCTCTATGGTTTGTTTCCTCTTCAAATAGCCCTAGGCACAGACTGTGGAAAAGCAATTTCATTGATAGGGGTTGCCAAGCTTCTAAGAAATAACGAGTTTCCATAATACCAGCAAATATTTTTTCACCCAATCTTGATGATACTTGTTGCTAATGATCAGTACACAAATCCCACTTGGCTCACCAAATTTTGTTGTTCTAGGTTGAAGCGTTCGTCTACAGTAGTCGTTTTTATATTTATGTTTCACTCTGTTCTCTCATATATACATAGATGAATTTGGAACTCTAAATCCAACATGTTTTGTAGTAGCTGTTTGAAACTTGGCAAAATAAAGTAGTTCTCAGTTTTGTCTCTATGGTTTGTTTCCTCTTCAAGTAGCCCTAGGCACAGACTGTGGAAAACCACTTTCATTGAGAGGGGTTGCCAAGCTTCTAAGAAATAACGAGTTTCCGAAATATCAGCAAATATTTTTTCACCCAATCTTGATGATACTTGGTGGTAATGATCAGTACACAGTACCCGCTTGGCTCACCAAATTATGTTCTTCTACTTTGAAGCGTGTGTCTACGGTAGCCGTTTTTATATTTAGGTTTCACTCTGTTCTCTCATATATAGATAGATGAATTTGGAACTCTAAATCCAACATGTTTTGTAGTAGCTCTTTGTAACTTGACAAAATAAAGGAGTTCTGAGTTTTGTCTCTATGTTTTGTTTCCTCTTCGAGTAGCCCTAGGCGCAGACTGTGGAAAAGCACTTTCATTGAGAGGGGTTGCTAAGCTTCTAAGAAATAACGAGTTTCCGAAGTACCAGCAAATATTTTTTCACCCAATCTTGATGATACTGGTTGCTAATGATCAGTACACAAACCCCACTTGGCTCACCAAATAGTGTTCTTCTAGGTTGAAGCGTTCGCCTACAGTAGAAAATTTTATATTTAGGTTTCCCTCTGTTCTCTCCTATATAGATAGATGAATTTGGAACTCTAAAGCCAACATGGATTGTAGTAGCTCTTTGAAACTTGACAAAATATAGGAGTTCTCAGTTTTGTCTCTATGGTTTGTTTCCTCTTCAAGTAGCCCTAGGCACAGACTGTGGAAAAGCACTTTCATTGAGAGAGTTTGCCAAGCTTCTAAGAAATTACAAGTTTCCGAAATACCAGCAAATATTTTTTCACGCAATCTTGATGATACTGGGTGTTAATGATCAGTACACAGATCCCACTTGGCTCACCAAATTTTGTTCTTCTAGGTTGAAGCGTTCGTCTACAATATCAGTTTTTATATTTAGGTTTCACTCTGTTCTCTCATGTAGAGATAGATGAATTTGGAACTCTAAATCCAACATGGATTGTAGTAGCTCTTTGAAACTTGACAAAATATAGGAGTTCTCAGTTTTGTCTCTATGGTTTGTTTCCTCTTCAAGTAGCCCTAGGCACAGACTGTGGAAAAGCACTTTCATTGAGAGGGGTTGCCAAGCTTCTAAGAAATAACGAGTTTCCGAAGTACCAGCAAATATTTTTTCACCAATCTTGATGATACTTGGTGGTAATGATCAGTACACAAATCCCACTTGGCTCACCAAATTTTGTTCCTCTAGGTTGAAGCGTTCGACTACAGTAGCAGTTTTTATATTTAGGTTTCTCTCTGTTCTCTCCTATATAGATAGATGAATTTGGAACTTTAATCCAACATGGATTGTAGTAGCTCTTTGAAACTTGACAAAATAAAGGAGTTCTCAGTTTTGTCTCTATGGTTTGTTTCCTCTTCAAGTAGCCCTAGGCACAGACTGTGGAAAACCACTTTCATTGAGAGGGGTTGCCAAGCTTCTAAGAAATAACGAGTTTCCGAAATACCAGCAAATATTTTTTCACCCAAACTTGATGATACTTGGTGGTAATGATCAGTACACAGATCCCACTTTGTTCACCAAATTTTGTTCTTCTAGGTTGAAGCGTTCGTCTACAGTATCAGTTTTTATATTTAGGTTTCACTCTGTTCTCTCATATATAGATAGATGAATTTGGAACTCTAAATCCAACATGGTTTGTAGTAGCTCTTTGAAACTTGACAAAATAAAGAGTTCTGAGTTTTGTCTCTATGGTTTCTTTCCTCTTCAATTAGCCCTAGGCACAGACTGTGGAAAACCACTTTCATTGAGGGGGTTGCCAATCTTCTAAGAAATAACGAGTTTCCGAAATATCAGCAAATATTTTTTCACCCAATCTTGATGATACTGGTTGCTAATGATCAGTACACAAATCCCACTTGGCTCACCAAATTTTGTTCTTCTAGGTTGAAGCGTTCGTCTACAGTAGCCGTTTTTATATTTAGGTTTCACTCTGTTCTCTCATATATAGATAGATGAATTTGGAACTCTAAATCCAACATGGTTTGTAGTAGCTCTTTGAAACTTGACAAAATAATGGAGTTCTGTGTTTTGTCTCTATGGTTTGTTTCCTCTTCAAGTAGCCCAAGTGCAGACTCTGGAAAAGCACTTTCATTGAGAGGGGTTGCCAAGCTTCTAAGAAATAACGAGTTTCCGAAGTACCAGCAAATATTTTTTCACCCAATCTTGATGATACTGGTTGCTAATGATCAGTACACAGATCCCACTTGGCTCACCAAATTTTGTTCTTCTAGGTTGAAGCGTTCGTCTACAGTAGCAGTTTTTATATTTAGGTTTCACTCTGTTCTCTCATATATAGATAGATGAATTTGGAACTCTAAATCCAACATGGTTTGTAGTAGCTCTTTGAAACTCGACAAAATAAAGAGTTCTGAGTTTTGTCTCTATGGTTTGTTTCCTCTTCAAGTAGCCCTAGGCACAGACTGTGGAAAAGCACTTTCATTGAGAGGGGTTGCCAAGCTTCTAAGAAATAACGAGTTTCCGAAGTACGAGCAAATATTTTTCCACCCAATCTTGATGATACTGGTTGCTAATGATTAGTACACAAATCCCACCTGGCTCACCTAATTGTGTTCTTCTAGGTTGAAGCGTTCGCCTACAGTAGAAGTTTTTATATTTAGGTTTCCCTCTGTTCTCTCCTATATAGATATATGAATTTGTAACTCTAAATCCAACATGGTTTGTAGTAGCTCTTTGAAACTTGACAAAATAAAGGAGTTCTCAGTTTTGTCTCTATGGTTTGTTTCCTCTTCAAGTAGCCCTGGGCACAGACTGTGGAAAAGCACTTTCATTGAGAGAGTTTGACAAGCTTCTAAGAAAATACAAGTTTCCGAAATACCAGCAAATATTTTTTCACCCAATCTTGATGATACTTGGTGGTAATGATCAGTACACAAATCCCACTTGGCTCACCAAATTTTGTTTTTCTAGGTTGATGCGTTCGTCTACAGTAGCAGTTTTTATATTTAGGTTTCACTCTGTTCTCTCATATATAGATAGATGAAATTGGAACTCTAAATCCAACATGGTTTGTAGTAGCTCTTTGAAACTTGACAAAATAAAGAGTTCTGAGTTTTGTCTCTATGGTTTCTTTCCTCTTCAATTAGCCCTAGGCACAGACTGTGAAAAACCACTTTCATTGAGGGGGTTGCCAAGCTTCTAAGAAATAACGAGTTTCCGAAATATCAGCAAATATTTTTTCACCCAATCTTGATGATACTGGTTGCTAATGATCAGTACACAAATCCCACTTGGCTCACCAAATTTCGTTCGTCTAGGTTGAAGCGTTCGTCTACAGTAGCCGTTTTTATATTTAGGTTTCACTCTGTTCTCTCATATATAGATAGATGAATTTGAAACTCTAAATCCAACATGGTTTGTAGTAGCTCTTTGAAACTTGACAAAATAAAGGAGTTCTGAGTTTTGTCTCTATGGTTTGTTTCCTCTTCAAGTAGCCCTAGGTTCAGACTCTGGAAAAGCACTTTCATTGAGAGGGGTTGCCAAGCTTCTAAGAAATAACGAGTTTCTGAAGTACCAGCAAATATTTTTTCACCCAATCTTGATGATACTGGTTGCTAATGATCAGCACACAGATCCCACTTGGCTCACCAAATTTTGTTCTTCTATGTTGAAGCGTTCGTCTACAGTAGCAGTTTTTATATTTAGGTTTCACTCTGTTCTCTCATATATAGATAGATGAATTTGGAACTCTAAATCCAACATGGTTTTTAGTAGCTCTTTGAAACTCGACAAAATAAAGAGTTCTGAGTTTTGTCTCTATGGTTTGTTTCCTCTTCAAGTAGCCCTAGGCACAGACTGTGGAAAAGCACTTTCATTGAGAGGGGTTTCCAAGCTTCTAAGAAATAACGAGTTTCCGAAGTACGAGCAAATATTTTTCCACCCAATCTTGATGATACTGGTTGCTAATGATCAGTACACAAATCCCACTTGGCTCACAAAATTGTGTTCTTCTAGGTTGAAGCGTTCGCCTACAGTAGAAGTTTTTATATTTAGGGTTCCCTCTGTTCTCTCCTATATAGATATATGAATTTGTAACTCTAAATCCAACATGGTTTGTAGTAGCTCTTTGAAACTTGACAAAATAAAGGAGTTCTCAGTTTTGTCTCTATGGTTTGTTTCCTCTTCAAGTAGCCCTAGGCACAGACTGTGGAAAACCACTTTCATTGAGAGGGGTTGCCAAGCTTCTAAGAAATAACGAGTTTCCGAAATACCTGCAAATATTTTTTCACCCAATCTTGATGATACTGGTTGCTAATGATCAGTACACAAATCCCACTTGGCTCACCAAATTTTGTTCTTCTAGGTTGAAGCGTTCGTCTACAGTAGCCGTTTTTATATTTAGGTTTCTCTCTGTTCTCTCCTATATAGATAGATGAATTTGGAACTCTAAATCCAACATGGATTGTAGTAGCTCTTTGAAACTTGACAAAATAAAGGAGTTCTCAGTTTTGTCTCTATGGTTTGTTTCCTCTTCAAGTAGCCCTAGGCACAGACTGTGGAAAACCACTTTCATTGAGAGGGGTTGCCAAGCTTCTAAGAAATAACGAGTTTCCGAAGTACCAGCAAATATTTTTTCACCCAATCTTGATGATACTGGTTGCTAATGATCAGTACACAAATCCCACTTGGCTCACAAAATTGTGTTCTTCTAGGTTGAAGCGTTCGCCTACAGTAGAAGTTTTTATATTTAGGTTTCCCTCTGTTCTCTCCTATATAGATATATGAATTTGTAACTCTAAATCCAACATGGTTTGTAGTAGCTCTTTGAAACTTGACAAAATAAAGGAGTTCTCAGTTTTGTCTCTATGGTTTGTTTCCTCTTCAAGTAGCCCTGGGCACAGACTGTGGAAAAGCACTTTCATTGAGAGAGTTTGACAAGCTTCTAAGAAAATACAAGTTTCCGAAATACCAGCAAATATTTTTTCACCCAATCTTGATGATACTTGGTGGTAATGATCAGTACACAAATCCCACTTGGCTCACCAAATTTTGTTTTTCTAGGTTGATGCGTTCGTCTACAGTAGCAGTTTTTATATTTAGGTTTCACTCTGTTCTCTCATATATAGATAGATGAAATTGGAACTCTAAATCCAACATGGTTTGTAGTAGCTCTTTGAAACTTGACAAAATAAAGAGTTCTGAGTTTTGTCTCTATGGTTTCTTTCCTCTTCAATTAGCCCTAGGCACAGACTGTGAAAAACCACTTTCATTGAGGGGGTTGCCAAGCTTCTAAGAAATAACGAGTTTCCGAAATATCAGCAAATATTTTTTCACCCAATCTTGATGATACTGGTTGCTAATGATCAGTACACAAATCCCACTTGGCTCACCAAATTTTGTTCGTCTAGGTTGAAGCGTTCGTCTACAGTAGCCGTTTTTATATTTAGGTTTCACTCTGTTCTCTCATATATAGATAGATGAATTTGAAACTCTAAATCCAACATGGTTTGTAGTAGCTCTTTGAAACTTGACAAAATAAAGGAGTTCTGAGTTTTGTCTCTATGGTTTGTTTCCTCTTCAAGTAGCCCTAGGCACAGACTGTGGAATAGCACTTTCATTGAGAGGGGTTTCCAAGCTTCTAAGAAATAACGAGTTTCCGAAGTACGAGCAAATATTTTTCCACCCAATCTTGATGATACTGGTTGCTAATGATCAGTACACAAATCCCACTTGGCTCACAAAATTGTGTTCTTCTAGGTTGAAGCGTTCGCCTACAGTAGAAGTTTTTATATTTAGGGTTCCCTCTGTTCTCTCCTATATAGATATATGAATTTGTAACTCTAAATCCAACATGGTTTGTAGTAGCTCTTTGAAACTTGACAAAATAAAGGAGTTCTCAGTTTTGTCTCTATGGTTTGTTTCCTCTTCAAGTAGCCCTAGGCACAGACTGTGGAAAACCACTTTCATTGAGAGGGGTTGCCAAGCTTCTAAGAAATAACGAGTTTCCGAAATACCAGCAAATATTTTTTCACCCAATCTTGATGATACTGGTTGCTAATGATCAGTACACAAATCCCACTTGGCTCACCAAATTTTGTTCTTCTAGGTTGAAGCGTTCGTCTACAGTAGCCGTTTTTATATTTAGGTTTCTCTCTGTTCTCTCCTATATAGATAGATGAATTTGGAACTCTAAATCCAACATGGATTGTAGTAGCTCTTTGAAACTTGACAAAATAAAGGAGTTCTCAGTTTTGTCTCTATGGTTTGTTTCCTCCTCAAGTAGCCCTAGGCACAGACTGTGGAAAACCACTTTCATTGAGAGGGGTTTCCAAGCTTCTAAGAAATAACGAGTTTCCGAAGTACGAGCAAATATTTTTCCACCCAATCTTGATGATACTGGTTGCTAATGATCAGTA